>NW_009729764.1:637-970 GCF_000703405.1 Apaloderma vittatum | reverse complement strand
GCTCCCGGAGAATCAATACGGTTTAATAACCGGCGAGCGGAGACGGGAGACACATCAAAATGACACTCTGCGGCTCCGTAAATGTTATTCTAAATCATACTCGCTGGGTTTATTACGTTAAGCATACAGCAGTGGGCACGGGGAATTTATTCTGTCGAAGGCTGTTGCGCTGGGAAATGGGACTGGCAGCTCGGTGGAGGGGGCCAGGCCCCTCATCGCAGTTCCCTTATCCCAACCACGGCAGGGATGGGGGGATATCGGTTTTGTGGGTCTCAGCACTGTCTCTGGGGTTTGGGGTGAACCATATCTTGCCTTGGTGCAAGGGATGGGACG
>NW_009729764.1:0-280 GCF_000703405.1 Apaloderma vittatum | reverse complement strand
GCGCCGCAGCAGCGCGGGGGAAGCACGCTTGTTGCCGTGGAAATGGCCATAATCGTAGCATTTTTCTGCTAAAAGAGCGGGGCAGTGGGGGAGAAAAAGGGGGGGAGAGAGGAGGAGAAATGCCTCTGTGGGGCAGCAGGCCAGGGATGCGTGCGTTGGCCTGGCATGTTGTCCCTCACACGCGTGTGCCGCTCGCGACGATGCCCAAGGGGAGGCAAAAATTGGGTGAAAACTGGGGAAAAGGGGAGCAGTGGTGGCCTCTGCAGTCCTTTGCAGCTGA
>NW_009729763.1:1216-1760 GCF_000703405.1 Apaloderma vittatum | reverse complement strand
CGCTCGGCTTAAATTAAAAGCGCCTCCAAGAAGAGGAGTTAAAAGGTGGCTTTAGGGATTTGGGGCAGGTGATTAATATTTTGTTGAACCAGGACAACAGTATCTCGGCAACTAATTAAGGAGAGATTTATCTGTTTTCACATGCACGGATTTATATCAGGTTTCTGTCCGACGGCCATACGGTCAGGAATTCAAGGATTAATCATCCTCGCTGCGGTATTTTAAGATCTCGGCGCGATTTATGACAAAATTGTGCTTTTTAACGTTTGACCTCGCTCTCCTGGGCGCGCGGCCGAGGAACGCCGCGGTCCGGCCGCACAGCGCCTGCCTGGGAACGGCTCGGGATCCCTCTCCGATATTTTTAATCATTACTTTAAAAAACCCCAACAAACGAGGGTCTGAGGCTTCGCCCTGGGCTCAGCTCTCGCTCCCGTTGTGGCCCCAGGAGTCGTCTCGAATCAGGCTGAGCCCGCGAAGTAAGAACGACCTCGTGTTATTTATTTTTTGAAACAATAAAATTCAATAAAGAAGACTGCGAAGTTTT
>NW_009729763.1:0-941 GCF_000703405.1 Apaloderma vittatum | reverse complement strand
AGCGGGGCAGGATGCGGCCCCCTGTGCTGCCGCCTCTACGACAAAGCCCCACCGTCCCCCCCGGCGCCTCCGTCCAAAGCAAATGCACTTGGCTTTGAATTTATCGATTTCTCAGCGGTTCCGGCAAACTCGGGGCTTAGAGCTGCCGAGCAGAGACGGGGACACCCAGGCAGCTCATCGCCCTCAAGGCTGCCTGCGAAACCTGACCATTCTCCAAAATATACTTTGCATTAATATTCAAAAAAACCTCACCAAACATCCGAACAACCCAAAAATTCAGAAGAACCGGAGTGGGAAGAGCAAGCGTCCGTAGGCACAGGGACTGAAGACGACCTTGCACCCAACAGGCCTCGCTTTTCAGACAGAGTTCTCCTCTTTTTTTTTCTTTTTATTTCATTTTTTTTTCATTTTTTTTCCCGAAAGAGAGACTAGAGGATCTCCAGGCACAAACCTGTCACTAAACAACAACAAATCCTCGCGACCGGAGACGAAAATTTCTAAGTCATGGCGCGTTTTTTGAGGGAAAAAAAAAAAAAAACAAGAGGGGAGAAAACAAACAAACAAACTAAAACCCACAAAGGCAACCCAAAACCCCACAGTAAATTCAACCGAACTTCCAGGAAAATATTCTCCCGGCGGTGTTTGCTGAAGGATCGCCCCACAAAACACAGACCAGAACTCTGCACACGCACACGCACCCCGCAGCCTGGTGCGGCCATTCCTCGAGCAAGAGTATTTAATGAAACGCCTCTCATGTGCCTTAATTAAAGCTAAAACAATTACGGTCATTAATGCTCCCCTGAAATGCCGCGTGTAACGAAGCTGCGTTCTCAGAACCACGATTTCCATGGGAAGGGGGCTCTAAAGCCCCGTGTAACGACGGCCACCACCCGCGTCGGCGGGGGAAGAGCCGCACGATCGGGATATTTTTCCCGGATTGC
>NW_009729762.1:415-650 GCF_000703405.1 Apaloderma vittatum | reverse complement strand
GGGCAGGGAACGCGCCGCCAGGGCTAAACTCTCCACCACGTCAGGATAGGAACCTCTCCGGATGGCGTCGTAGGCCTCCAGGAACTCAACCTGCTGGCTGGGCGTCCAGAAATAACGGACCAGGAGCTGGCGCGGGAAGAAATACCTTGGGGAGAAGAGGAGACAGGGACTCAGGGAGGAAAACCACAGGCGTGAGCCGCCGCGGCCGGGTCTCTGTGGCTGGGGGGGGGGGCGG
>NW_009729762.1:0-261 GCF_000703405.1 Apaloderma vittatum | reverse complement strand
TTCCAGCCAGGCTGGATGAGGCCTTGAGCAACCTGGGCTGGCCGAGAGGTGTCTCTGCCCATGGCAGGGGTTGGGTGAGATGATCTCTGAGGTCCCTTCCAACCTCAGCCATTCTAGGATTCCAGGATTCTACGCTCATCTAGTCCACTTCCCACCAGACCAGGGTGCTCAAAGCTTCACCCAACCCAGCCTTGGGCACCTCCAGGGAGGGGGAAGTGTCTCTGAGAGATCTGTGCCAGGGTCTCACCACCCTCACGGTGA
>NW_009729761.1:0-2603 GCF_000703405.1 Apaloderma vittatum | reverse complement strand
TGGCGGTTCGGTTCCTTCGCAAACACACATAGGAGAACTGTGTCGGCAGCAAAGGACATTTTCACGTATATGTTTCCACGTCTTACAGTAGGTCGTAAAGTACTGGATTCTGCTTTCCCTTATAAATGATTTTTATTGCTCAGGAAGCATTTTTGTGGCTGCAGCTGATGGCTTGTGGATGGAGAGGGGAGGGAGTATGGTTCAAAAATAACTGATAGAATCATAGAATTGTCAGGGTTGGAAGGGACCTTAAAAGTCATCTAGTTCCAACCCCCCGCCATGGGCAGGGACGTCCCCCACTAGACCAGGTTGCCCAGAGCCCCATCCAGCCTGGCCTTAAAAACTTCCAGAGATGGGGCTTCCACCCCCTCTCTGGGCAACCTGTGCCAGTGTCTCACCACCCTCATGGGGAAGAACTTCTTCCTAGTGTCCAATCTGAACTGATCCATCTCCAGCTTCAATCCATTCCCCCTAGTCCTACCACTACCCGACATCCTAAAAAGCCCCTCACCAGCTTTCTTGCAGCCCCCTTGAGATACTGGAAGGCCACAATAAGGTCTCCTCGGAGCCTTCTTTTCTGCAGACTGAACAGCCCCAACTCTCTCAGTCTGTCTTCACAGGAGAGGTGCTCCAGCCCTCTCATCATCCTCGTGGCTTTTCTCTGGACACACTCCAGCACATCCATATCTTTCTTCTGATGAGTATATTATCCATATCCTTTTTTTCTGATGAAATAATTATGTCTAAAAAAACAGTATGCAAAAAATAACTATGAACTAAGTATGTGTCAGAGATGCTTACTATTTGTAGGTCAGGAATATGACATTTATTCTTACTTCTTGCTTTCTGAAGTCTTACTGCATAACTATGCTGGGATTTTCCATAAAATAAAGACAATATTTATGAAGGAAATGCCAGTGATGGAATAAGTAAGTTTCAGTGCAATTTTGTTATTCATATTTATAATTTGGAAATTTAGATTTAGATTTATAATTTGGAAATTTAGAAATTTCAGATGTCCATTACCCCTCTTCATCACTGTCTACTCAGGCATCCGTATTGTATTAAGCCTGACTATGCAGTAAAATTCTCACATGCAGAAAGATAACAGAAATACGAATATGCTCTGGGGCTGATGTAGAAACCACCATGACACATCAGAGCACCTGCTGACATGCTTGTTGCGATACAGGACAGTCGTATACTATGAGTAAGCATTGAAATAACTCTCCAAGCTCATATAGTTTTGAGGCCCAGTTTACCATTTCATTTTTCTTTAATCCTCAATTTTAAACCAGCTAAAAATGAGAGGCTCTGTACTGATTCACTGGAGATCAGAGCAATATTTGGGTTATTTTGGAGAGTTGTACTTATATTTACAGCCTTATGTACAGTTAGACGTACTTAAATAGATGTGAGTTAGACTGGATTGTAACATCAGAAAAGAGTAAAGATAATCCAGAAGTGTGTTCTGAGACTTAAATAATTAATCCTCATTTATAAGAAAATTTAGAAATAATCTATTTAATCTAGTTCTTTTTTTCTGTGAAGTGTTAATGCTGTGATGCTAATCCTGCTGTTGCAGAAAAGTAAATAACTTGAAAAGATGTCTTTACCTAAAGATACATTCATACTATCCTTTTGTTGGGTAGAAAGAATGTGTTTCAAAATAGTAGGTATACAGCATAAAATTATTTTTTTATGTTTAAAATAGGCTAGGTTTATGTAGGAGTGCACAGATGATAGGAAATATATTTCTGAGTTGTTTGTATTGTAAAGTTTTGTTTATAGTTGGTTTTACAATTTTGAAATTGAACTTGGGTGCAAATAGAATAACTCAGCTTTACTGGTGCTCAGGCAGAGTTTGCATGCTGGCTGTTGCATATTTGATTTTGGCACACAGTTGTTCCTGGAATAACTCTCTTTTTAATATTAGATTGCAAGTTGATATATTCTCCTGCAGAAGAACATTACAAATGCCAGCATGCCAGTTACTTGCTTCTGTATGGACAGGACCTGGTGTTAATACAGTCAAAACGTATTCTTTGGCTTTGAAAAAATAACATGTTCTTTAGTGTTTTGTTGGTGTCTCCTTGTCTATTATGGGAGATGTAAAGAAAATTCAGAGTTACTGAATGCCTTCTTTGCCTCTGTTTACACTGTTAGAGACTGCCCTCCGGTGCCTCAGTCCCCTGAGTCCCAGAGGAAGTCAGGATAAAGGAGGAGTTTGCCCAGGTTGAGGAGAACTGGGTTAGGGATCAGTTGGAACACCTGAACATCCATAAATCCATGGGCCCTGATGGGATGCACCTGTGGGTGCTGAGGGAGCTGGCGGAAGTCATTGCTAGGCCACTCTCCATCATCTTCAGTAAGTCATGGACAACAGGTGAGGTGCCTGAGGACTGGAGGAAGGCAAATGTCACTCCAGTCTATAAGAAGGGCAGGAAGCATGACCCGGGTACCTAAAGACTGGTCAGCCTCACCTCCATCCCTGGAAAGGTGATGGAGCATCTTATCCTTGGCACTGTCTCTAGGCATATCAAGGACAAGAAGGTTATTTGGAGAAGTAGCGTGGCTTTTCTAAGGGGAAGTCATGCTTGACC
>NW_009729760.1:296-2147 GCF_000703405.1 Apaloderma vittatum | reverse complement strand
CTGTGTCAGAGCTCCCCAGGAACTGCCCCGGATCCCCCCACCCCTCCCGGGTCCCTTACATTGCGCTTCTTCCCGTCCCTTGGGAGACTGTATGCTGCTGGGCTTTGGGGAACTGAGCTGAGATGGTTACGGATTGGGTTTGGGCTGGCTGAGGCTTTCAGACGGGAAAATACGCCCTGTTTTCTGCCACACAGCAGCCCTTGGCCTTCCACCTCCGTGGGTTCTTGCTCAGCAAATCTGCTCCCAGTTCCCAGGAGAAGAAAGGGTGGAAAAAGCTTTCGGTTCCTCCCAGAGCCTTTGAAGTTGCGTTTTGAAGCGGGTGGAGAAGGGGAGAGCCCGGCGGGTGCCGGGATGTGGGCACGGACACCCCAACACGGGCTGTGCCATGTGGTGGGTGTACGCTCCCTGCCCGTGACTCCAGGGTGACAGGAGGGAGTCCCCAGCTGCACGCTGGCCAGGTGGCAAGCAGGGAGCTGTGCCAAGATGCCACGCACTGACTTCTCCCTGCGTCTGGGAGGGGACGGATCAGCCTGTCTTTGGCTGGGACAAACAAGGGCTGGCAAAAGCCGTCGCTGCTGTGGCCCTGCCTGCGTCCTGCTCCAAAGGCATGGACCTGTAGGATGTGTCCTTCCATGGGAAGCTGGGCAAAGCCACGTGAGGGCTGGTGAAGCCCACAGAGGGAAAAGAGAAAGGGGACTACCATCTCTGCAAACACTGCAGAATGTTGGGCAATAAGGAAGTGAAAGAAATGACTGAAAAACCCCCAAGGCAGCAACGTCAGGGTGTTGCGTCAGTGCGCCGGGGAGATGATCTGCAGAGCACTTCCCTGTGCGCTGCAAACTGCCCCACAGCCTGGCCCGGCCAGAAATGTCCCATTTGACCTGTCCCCAAATGAAAGCAGAGAGGGGACACAGCCTGCACAGGGTGCACTGTGCAGTGGTGCTGCTGGGTGACCTGCTGGGGGCCACTGGGGGATGTGCCAGGCCTGGGGCTGGGACATCTGGGCACGAGCCGCCCTCCCTGCTATGGCATGAGATCCTCCGCGGTGGGATCTGTCCCCGGGAGCACAGGACTAGCGCTGAAGGCTGGGAGGTGGCTGTTGCCAGGACAGGTCCCATCCCTGAAATTGGAGACACATTGCAGGGGAGGAGGTCTGAGCAGCGTCGGGCTTCATTAGAAACCAAAGCCAAGGTCTCAGGGCATTTTAAAAGGGCTTTCAGAGGCAAACTCAGCCCCACTTCGTTTGGCCTTGGTATCTCTGTGGCAGGACTTTTTCTCAAATAATTCAAGTATGTTTGGAAGGACTTGCTTTCGGGGCAGCTGTGGTTTTCTTTCTCCTGAGGATGATGGTGCACAAACCTGGGTGCCAGTGGTGCCAGGACATGTGACACAAGCCCAGCCATCCCTCTGCGGGTGAGCGGATGGAGCCGGGAGGCTGCCAGCTCCCCAGCAGGGCTTTGATCCTCCTCGCTCACCTGGAAACTC
This sequence comes from Apaloderma vittatum, assembly GCF_000703405.1. Taxonomy (NCBI): domain Eukaryota; kingdom Metazoa; phylum Chordata; class Aves; order Trogoniformes; family Trogonidae; genus Apaloderma; species Apaloderma vittatum. The sequence goes on along the minus strand of NW_009729760.1, from coordinate 662 downwards.
CCAGCCCTGGCTGTAGGTACAGGTGGACAGAGTCAGAGTTATGAGATGTGCTGGGACTGGATGGGGCCCAGGAACGGCCTTTCAGGTAGACCCCCACCTGTGGAGGGGCTCCGGGAGCCTGGCACCAGCTCCAGCAACTTTTCTGAGGCAATGTCAAGTGAAAAGACACCGTTTTTTTACAGCTTTGTAGTTATTGTGTCATAAACCCCCCACTTTCCTATGCTGGGGCTGCAGCCCAAGCTTTCTTTGTCATTTCAACACACCAACCGCTTCCTGAAGCATCTCAGTCCAGGTTCTGCAGGAGGTTTTTCCCACTTGGCTTTTCTCAAGCTCCCCGCCACCCGGGTGTGAGCTCCCCTGGGTTTT
>NW_009729760.1:0-211 GCF_000703405.1 Apaloderma vittatum | reverse complement strand
TTAGGACACGATCTGGAGGAAAATAAACCAGAAAACCAAAGCCACATGGAAGGGACATGTTTTGCCCCAGCTCACCACCGGTTTGGACACCCCTGCTCTGTGTCCTGCTCTTTGTCTCATCTCACTCAGGGTTTAAAAAACGTCTGTTCCTGATGCCACCGTCCTGCTGCACGCCGGCACGGCCCTTGCTGCGGCCGCAGGGAAGCAGGCC
>NW_009729759.1:0-632 GCF_000703405.1 Apaloderma vittatum | reverse complement strand
CCGGGGGGGAACGCGAGAGGGTTGGGGGGTCCTGGGGGGACATCTAATGGGTTTGGGGGTCTTTGGAAGATGATCTGATGGGTTTGGAGGCCCTTGAGGAACATCTGATGGGTTTGGGGGTCCTTGAGGAACATCTAATAGGCTTGGAGGGTCTCCTGGGAGAAGATCTGATGGGTTTGGAGGTTCTTGGGGAACATCTAATGGGCTTGGGGGTTCTCCTGGGAGAAGATCCGAGGGGTTTGGAGGTTCTTGGGGAACATCTAACGGGTTTGGGGGTCTCCTGGGGGGACATCTGAGGGGTCTGGAGATCCTTGGAGAAGATCTGATGGGTTTGGAGGCCCTTGAGGAGAACATCTAAGGGGGTTGGAGGGTCTCCTGGGAGAAGATCCGAGGGGTTTGGAGGCCCTTGGGGGACACCTGATGGGTTTGGGGGTCTTTGGGAGAAGATCCCATGGGTTTGGGGGTCCTTGAGAGGACACCTGATGGCTTTGGGTGCCTTTACTGGTTCCTTACTGGTCCATACTGGGAAGGTCCCCGCTCACCTTCTTGCTCTCCTTGTTCCTCTTGAGGGTCCAACCCCCTTCGGGCGACTTCTCGAAGTATTTTCGGGCTTTGGGGGCCTGGTCCAACAT
>NW_009729758.1:0-2000 GCF_000703405.1 Apaloderma vittatum | reverse complement strand
TCTTAAATTTGGGGCATTAAAAGGCATCCAGAGGTTTTGCTCTCTGTGTTTTCCAGCTCACCTCATGGGGAAGGCAAAAAGGCATCACCTTTTCAGCCTCTCCTCCCGCAGGAACTCGCCTGCCGCGCTCCGAAGGCTCCTGGCTTCTAGAGAAGAGCTTCAGCTCTGCCTCCAACACCAAACGCGACTCTCCTTTGCGAAAAAACCCAACCTGCCGGCTATCCAGGCTCCCCAGAGTGTGTTTTCCTCATTTGTTTCCCCCAGATGAAGTTATTTTGGAGGATTTCACCCCACGTTTAGTAGCTCCGCCACACGAACCTCAGAGCCCTCTAAAAAAAGACTTGGAATAAGTGTCCCGGGGTAGAGGACCCTAAGGCTATCATTGACGTTTCGGTGGTTTCTCACTCTGATGGCAGCCCTGCCTGCTTTTCAAACCGCACGGCATGGAATAAATCCAGCAGAAAAATAAAAAAAATTAAGAAAAGATAATTTTTTTCAGCCAAATAAACCCTTGCACAAGGCAAAGAATAGGCCGAGAGCTGCTTCGGTCGACAACGAGCATCGCAGCTTTAAGTCATTCAGGAGCTTTGGAAGAGTTACCCGGCGCAAAATATTTGGGAAAACATTGAAAAGTTTGAGGGTGTCTTTTGGTGGGAACTGTTTTCAAACTCTCCCAGCTCCCAGAGACCACTTAAACCCTTTTCTGTGAAAACCAAACGCCCTGACCACCCTCCGCGCCGTGATCAGCAGCAAGTCCCACACACCGGAAACCGATGAAAGTTAACGAACGGGACATTAAAACTCAACTTGCCGCCACAAAACTCCGAGGCAAAGCAGGGAGGGGTTTCTCTCCGACACCCCCAGGCTTTTGGGGATGCTATTTCCTTTCGTGTTGCCATCCTGCCATGATGGAATCGATTCCTTGAGGTTTCTTCTTTCTCTCAGCAGACCTCGGGGGCATCTTTTTGACTTATCGACGTGAGCTTTCAACAATTTTAACGGGGGGGTAACAACTTGAAATAAGGGGTTAAATTCCAGTGTAAACTCCCACCTACATTCAAGGTTGAGACGCTGGAAGAGCCACAAAACTTAAAAATCAGAGCTCACCCACTGCCAGGAAGGCTTTTGCCGCCGCGGCGCCGTGCTCGTTGCTGGCTTCGCACGTGTACTCCCCGGCGCGCTCGCGAGTCACGTTCCTGAGGTGCAAGGAGCTCGAACTCGCCCGTGACGTGGAGGAGGAGGAGGAGGCGGGCTCCGGGGAGGAGGAGGTTTTTTGAGGTTTCGAACGAAGCACCTGGGAAGGGGGGCCCACGAGAAGGCCTCGGCTGTCGTACCACCGGATCACGGGGGCGGGGAGGCCGGCGGCGTCGCAGGACAGCGCAACATCCTCGCCTGCCGTCACGGTGACGCTTGCCGGCGGGGGGGTGGCCGGTGGGGAGACGATCACCGGCCTGGAGCCTTTGCCTGAAGGGTAAAAAAAAGAACCAAGAATGAATCTGGCAAACGAATGTGACGCTTAACACCCAGATAAATCAATCAAATAAAAAAAAATAAATCACGCGTGTTTCTTTTTAAGCATTTGAAGAGATTTTTCTTCTCCTCCGGGCAGCCTCAATGGATTTCTTTGCCAGAAAAGGCCGAGAGAAAGCCACACGCTTCGAATTTGCTAAATAACCCAGACTCGGCGGTCAGTGAGGAACGCGGCACGGGCGAGTGGCTCAAACGGGTCACAAAACACCGGCTCACACCGATCAGAAAAAAGTCAAAATGACTCGTCGGGCAACTAGGAGCAGCCCAGCCCAGCGGGACCCTGGGTCCGCTTAAGAATAAATCGTGTCAAATTCCATCCTTAATTGCAGTCAGTAGTTTAGGTCTGAAGTATCAAGTCACCCCAGAAATAACTTCAGCGTCGGCTTTGTAAGATGTGCTACCAACAGTCAGAAGCAAATCGATCCCAGAACACCCAAAGCTGAAATACAAATGTTTAATCTGAGTTCTCG
>NW_009729757.1:0-1115 GCF_000703405.1 Apaloderma vittatum | reverse complement strand
AGGAAGGAGGAAGGGGCCCGGCGCGGAGCAGCCTCCATCCGCGGCCGCGCACCCTCATTGTCCCCCTTGTCCCACAGAACGAATATTGTATCCACAGGCAGCGATATCGCGATTATTGCCATACTGTTTCTCCTGCACCCCTCCTCGTTCCTTGTGGTTATTTTTTTTCCTATAAATAAGGGGCTTCGCGGAGCACAGAGGTACCGCACACTGAGTCTCCTCCACATCCCTCTCGTTCCTCTGCCTTGAGTTTTGGTGTGTTTTTTTTCGTTTCTGCAGGGCTGAATTACTAGAGAAAACCCTCTTTTTTCTTTTTTTGTTTTTTTTGGCCATATCTCACCACTTCTCTTGGAAAAAAAACACAAAAACAACCACCCAACGCAAAGCACAAGCTATTTGCCTTCCCTCCAGCCCCCTCCTCGCCAGCCCTCTCGAAAGAAAAATCTAATTGCCTATTCCGATATTGTATAGGAAGAGATTACTCACATGTGTCATATTTAAGTAGGGACACCGCAAGTCTCTCCTGTTTCAACAAAAGCGCTCTCAGTGTCAGGCTGAATTTACTCCTCCCACCTCAAGGTACTTACGACTTTACAGAGAGGAAGGACACCCGCATCGGGATAAAACTGCTAAATCCTGGGAGGAAGAGAAGGGGGGGAGAAAAAGGGGAGAGGGTGGATCTCGCGGTCCCGGGTTGCCAGAGATCGGTGGAAAGAGGGGTGCAGGGAAGAGGGAAAGGAGGGGACGGCACCCCAAGGGAGGCCCCTTACTGGGGACAGGCCCCCGAGTGTCCCTCCCGGCGAGTGTCCCTCCCGGCCCACAGCCCGGAGCCGCCGCCTCGCCCACAGGGCCACAACGCGCCACGGTCTGGCGTGGAAAAAAGAAACAGGTGGAAAAAAAAAAAAAGACAAAAAATAAGCCCTGTATTTGGGGCGAATTGGGCGGATTTTTTGGACGCGTTGCAAGCCCGGTCTCCCCAGGAGGAAATCCCAGACGGGGCCGGAGACGGAGTTGTTTGTCTCCCGTTGGGCTCGCAAAGAGCGGCGGCGTTTCTCCCACGCCCGGCTGGAAAATAATTCATTCCTAAAGGGGTATATTTAATTTCTAAGGGGGCC
>NW_009729756.1:2940-6710 GCF_000703405.1 Apaloderma vittatum | reverse complement strand
TGGGGACAGGCAAAAGGTTGCTCTCTCCAGATGTGGTTTTGATTAGAAATTTTTGCATTAAAAAAATGAGCAAGTAAAGCACAAAACAGTCTCATCGACATCGCTCTGCACTTCCTGTAAATGAATCTATTCTGATTAATCAACATTCCTCACGAAAATCAGCTCCTCTCTTCCTCCTCTTTAAAAAAACCCAGACCAGCCATTAGAGCTGTTCAGGACTGCCCTTGGCACAAAGCAGGGTGGTGGGTTTAACCTCCCAAAAGCAAGATGTGGATGTCAGCATCCCCAGCTCTGGGCTGGCCGCAGGAGCTATCAGAGGAAACCTGCAGCCCTTCTAACTCCACTTAAGAGACTGAAATCTTATTTAATGAACGATCATTAACTGGGGACATTTCAGATGAGAAAATTGTTTTAGGAGCGAGCAATTAAATCCTAATGCTTAGATCACGTAACTCATTTCTAATTAAACTCACTGTAAATTATGGCAACGGTATTTATTTTTAATGAGAAATAAAACTGAAAAGAAATTGCGGCCCTTCAAAAAAATTAACTAAGCGGGGGGGAAGGTAGAGAGGGAGCAAGCGGTGGAGGGGAAAGGAGCAGGGAGCAATGAGGGAGTTCAAAAACAGGCAGAAAAAGGCTATTCAAGCCCTCCCCGCTGGACCTGAGCAGCAGCCGAGTAGCAATCTCCATGCCTGCTCTGTGCCTGCGGACCTCCTGGCAACAGCTATTTATATTCCTGACCTTTCCCAAAGGTGGGTAAACCTCCGGAGCTGCAGCTCTTCAGGGTTCTGAGCTGGGAAGCGGGCTCTCTTCCCTCTCTCTCTCTGGCTACAGCTGCGGCGTGACAAGGAAAAATGGTGCCCATATGGAGACATTAATGATCAGAGGTTCAAAGCAAGCACGGAAGGATCGACGGCTCTCTGAGCACATATTAATCACATCCATCACAGCCCGGCTCTGGGCAGGGAAACCCAGCAGCGCGGTGGGGAAGGATGCTGGGGAGAGGGCTGCAACGCCTCAGGTTTGGGATTGATGGAAGCTGGGGAAAAATACTTGGGGGCTGCCTGGGCCACAGGTCAAGGACTGTCCTCTCGTGGACTCAGAAGTCTCCAGGGGCTTCTCACCCGCTGTGTAAAGGACGAGGAGGGGAAGCGTCGGCATCCAAGTGTCGTAGCAGGTGGAACCCGCAATTAACTGCATAGTTAGGGCAGGCAGAATATGTTCCCAGTGATTACTGCAAGCTCAGCGAGGATGCCTAGCTGCATAATACATACCTACGTGTGAGTGTACATCTGTTGCTAACTCGAGTAAATAGTCCCTTCCTACCCCCCACACCAAAGCCCTCGGGCCGATTGCGCAGCACCACGGCAATCACGCCCCGCCGGCATCTCTGACCCAAGGACCTCAACGCACTTGACAAACAGCAATTAATCTGAATCACTACCTTTCCGGTATCTCATTTATCCTTAATTTTCAGATGGGGAAACTGAGGTCCAGGACGGAGCTCTGACTCGCCCGCTGGCAGCCACAGGAATGGGGACACAGCCCGAGGTGCTGCCCTGGGCTGGGTCACCCCACCATCCTCCACACCTGCCTTCAGCCTCCCAAACCTCGCCGGGCACCTGACAGCCCTTTCAAGGCACCCTATGGCACTACCCCATAGCTCACCACCCCATAGCTCATCACCCCATAGCTCACCCCCCCACAGCTCACTGTCCCATACCAGAGCAGTCCTGCTGCACCAATGCCAAGGCAAGGGGTGCAGATCCCCAGCGCAGCCCCTCACAGGTGCAGGACAAGGAGTGCATCACCCAGAGCACGCCGAGCCAGAGCTTGGAGCAAACAATCCTCCATCAGCTTCCCAGAATCATTCTCACGAGGCCCCCGGGGAGCTTTTCCTTTCGCAGTGGCTCTGTTTAAACAAGCTCGGTGCCTCGGCACAATGGTGCACGCTCCTTCCCCGAAAGCCTCACTAATGACTTTTTAGAAGGGGCCCTCTCAGGCCGTTAAGTCGGGGTCGGATTTAGCGTGCGTGGTGTGGCTTGCCAGCTGTCTGCACGCGGATTTAAATCTGATCGGCGTGGAACAGCGGCAGCCCCGGCTCTGGGCTTCGGACAAAAGTCGTAATTATTCCCCCCTTTCCCGACAAAGCTGGCCGTGTCCAAAGGCTTCCTGGCCATCACGCCCCTGCCACCCGGGTGCCGGGCTCCCTGTCCCCACTGGCACCGACGGTGACATAGCTGCACACGGGTGCTGGCATTGCAAACTCTTGCCTCTGTGGATATATTCTCATCACGCTGAGCTGTGATCAAAATACTGGCGGTGGCGGTGGCAGCATGAGGCTGGGACCGAGCTGTGCAGCTGAGGAGGATGGGGTGATGGGGCTGTCTGTCCTGCCAGCAACTTGGCTTAATTCCGTTTGGGGAAAGAAGAGAAATCCTTGATAGCTGGGACCATGTACCATGGAAATGGGGCCATCCTGAGCCTCCCCAGCCCGTCCCTGACCCAGCAGCCTGAAAACCTCTCAGGAGAACCTGACACAAGCTAGAGGACATTATTCGTTCATCATGCCCTGCCCGGTGTTTTCTGCCATCAGATCTCAGGAGAAGGCTTTGCTCTCCTGTTGTAACTCAGTGTTGCATCCCCACCTGGGCCCAACTTTTTGTACTTCAGAACTGGTGTTTTAGCCATGAGAGCTTGAAAGGCTGTCACCTACAGTTGTTTTTGGGTGTTTCCAAACACCCAAACAGCAAAGTCCTCCAGCTCCTCTTGGTCCTGCCACATTTTCACTTGAAACTTCCTCCTACTCTATGAGATGACCACATCAAGATGAGACTCCCTGATAGCTGTTCCTCACCCTTGGAGCGCTGAAGTCCCACACCCAAAGGCAGGCGTCTGCATCGGATGCCCTGTGGGTCATCTCCTACCCCAGGCATGACCTTACCCGTGCGCACACCAAGGGAGGGGTGACAGCTACCTGTGCTGCCCCAGAGGCTTCTGCAGGGAGGGTTTGCATGTGGCCAGACTCTCCGGAGCCTGGGCCAGCCAGGGAGGTGTGTGTAGGAGGTGGCAGGGAGGTGTGAGAGCACCCAGGTCAGGATGGGTTCAAGTGTACAAGGCGTGTGAGGGGAAGCATCGCCTTGCATGGGGGCCGCTCAGAGATGAGCGTTGCAGGAGCATCTCGGCAAGACCTGGGTTTCGTCCTCACAAGGGAGACTCGAGGAGCCCTTCTAGCTCCTCTCCAAACCCTGAAAGCCCGTGCTACCACATGCATGGTTTAGCACCCAGAGGTTATTCGTGGTGCTTGTTGTCCGGCTGCTCTTTATACCCAGAGATTCCCAGTAAGCAGGCTTCATCCTGCCCCTGCTCCTCCTCTTCTTCGCTCCACCTTAGACGGAGCAGGAGACAGGCCTCGGCTGGCGCTGAGGTAGCAGACCCAGCGCTCCAGCTGCCGAATTTAGCCCTGCCGCTCCTGCCTGCGATGGCATGTGTGCATGGGAGAGGCCCGGCTGCGGGCTGCCTAACCAGGTCAGTGTTAAACACGTGCCCCCTCAGAAAGATTATATGGAGCGTGTTTTCCACGGCTCCGGACAGCTGTGCTCTGGCAGTATCATCTGTCTTTTAATGGTGGCCCGCAGAGCTCTGAAGTTGCCACTATTTAGGCGTGAGGGGAAGGAACAAAGCGAGCAAAAAAGGAGCGGGGAGGCAGCAGCCGGAGGAAGCACCGGTCCCACCTACGCTGCCCCTCGCACGGATCCTGATGCTGA
>NW_009729756.1:0-2857 GCF_000703405.1 Apaloderma vittatum | reverse complement strand
CTCCTCATGGCCCCCCTGTGCAGAAATGCCCTCACCTCCACCAAACACCAACCCAGCCCCTTAACCGGAGCCCAGGCAGGACAGGTTGGAGCCTAACGACTTCCATCTCCCGGACTAAGGAAACAGCAATCAAAGGGCTCATTACCGATATAAAGAGCTACTGTGCTGCCCTGACACCTTCAGCTCTTGAACTGCTTAACCACCTGCCTGGGGAGCAAGGAGAGGCTTGGCTGGTTTGGAGGTACCGGGGCTCTCCCAGCCCCGTTAGAGGGATGCAGCGTCCCTACTCAGCAGCCGAGCATCCTTGTTTGGGTGCAAGCTGCCTCCACCCCACCAGCCACGCATCTCGCAGGGATGGACTCGTGCAGGACGGGGACTGGGAGGACTCCTCTGCTGGCAGCAGCCCCACAGGACAGCGCATGGCTCCCCGTGTGAGCTTACTCCTCTCCGAGGGTGTTTGTCCTCTGGGTTGTGCATCCAAGGAGATGGCAGCTGGGATGCTGAGGAAGGGGAACACATGGATGCCGCGCGATGGGAGGGGATGAAGACGTCTGGGGAGCAGTGGAGGAGGAATTCCTCCCTGAAATGGATGATGGTATTACATCCAGATCAACCCACAAGCTAAAACATCAGCAGCTCGGGCTGCGGTTTGGAGACGGGCCCTGTAGGAGCTGGAGCATTAACACCCACAGCACCTTCCCACTCCGTAAGCTGCCCATCTGCACGTCTCCCGGTGAGGAGGCACAAGGACCTTCCCCAGCTGTACCGAGCTGCCCCAGATAAATACCCGACAGCTGGAACAGAGAAAAATGGAGCTGGTTCTCTAACTGCCAGCGCGAGCCAATCCATCACGCTGGTCCTGGCACCTCTTTTCGGAAGGGAATCAAAGGGCTCCTTAGTGAGAAGGGATGAAATGACAGGTAGAAAGGCCAGAGGATAAATCCTGCTGCCTACTGGGACTGTTAAATATTAGGAGAGATTAGTGTCTGACAGGGGAGAGTAGGGCAGCAGCTCTGCTAAACAGCCAAAGAAATGCAAGGAATTCCTGCTCCTTTGTCAGTGGCAACACACAACACTCAGGGTGGAATAAAAGGAAGAAGAAAAAATACCTTTCCCTGATTCAAATTAAAGAAAGGAGCCCTTGCAGAAGCCTGTACGTCGCTCAGTCGTTTCCAGAATGGCCTGGGAAGGGGCAGCAGCCTGCAGGAGCTGCTGGAGCAGGCAGCTGGAGCAACGCTCCTGCTCCACACCCTCTGCCGAGCATCCTCTTCCCATCCTGCTCCCACACCTCACCCACTTAAATCACAGCCCCCTCCCTCCCCGAGGGGGAACCTCTCCAGGAAGGTGCTGACAAAAGAAGGGAGAAGGGGAGGACAGATGCAGAAATGCTGCCAGAAACATCTGCCCTGACATCCTTCCTTCTCCCCTTATCTCCCCAGGTACTCGTGTGCTTCCCTCCTTCCCTGATTCCAGTGGCAAAATCTTAAAATATTGGCCCTGCGGACCAGCTGCACCCCTGGGCGAGGGGAGCCCACAGCCACCTCTCCCCAAAGACCACTTCCGAGGGGTGTGGGGGCATCTCACAGCATTTTCAGCCTCCTCTCCAGTCTCCTTGGCACCCCATTATAGATCTCCTCCCGGGATGCCATGGGCTGGTTTGTCAGCATCGTCCTGGTGCAGCCACGCTCGCTCGCTGGGTGCTTTCCCCGTGTGAGCAGGGGAAGGTGGGTGCTGGGAGGAGGATGGGTCCAGCAGGGATCAGGGGGTCAATCCAGCTCAGGCAGGTTATACAAAATGATAGTTTCCATTTCCTTGCCGAGGCGTCATAAAGCGCTTTGCTCAAACTGGTAAAATATATGTGATGGGGCTTAAAATATTAAAAAATTGGCCAATTTTCATACTTTCGCTGTCTGGCATGTCACTGCTTGTTAACCAGCTGAAAAGCCTCCGTGTCAGGGACAGGTGAGTTGGGGGATGTGGGGGTGCAGTGTGGGGCTGCATGTGGCCCAGGTCTGCAACCAGGCAGGGACGAGGAGATGTTGGGTGTGGAGGGAGCAGAAGGACTCTCCACCTTGTACAAGCACAGCCCAGTTCTGGGCTGAGGCAGGACTTAGTTGAGAAGGGCCAGACTGTCAAATTCAGGCCCATCCTAAAACGAAATTCAGAAATTTGTCAGATTCCCATCTTGAACTAGTTATGTTTCTTCCTTCAATTACCCGGCTGGAAAGCTATTTTATAAACTCCATCTGATCATTAGGAGAAACCTTCTTCAGTTTTTTAGTTGACGTTTATTCACGACAGGTTTCTACCAATTGATGCTTATGCCAACAACGTCCTTCCACTTAGAGTTCCTCGCATTCCTGGGTGTTTCCTCTCCGATGTGTTTATAGGCAGCAATCATAAACATCTTAGCCTCTGATTTGTTTCTAGACTACACAAGTAAAACTCTTTCAGAACCAGTTGTCCTGTCTGTGCCCGCTGAACCACGTTGGCTCCTCTGTCTTGCAAAAAAAAAAACCAACCAAAGATGACTCGTGTCAGCCTCAAACCAGTAAATCTCATCCCATCTCCTCATTTTCAGTAAAAAAAAAAAATCCCCAATCCGTTGGCCTAAATATTCTTTTCCAACCATCAAACCATGATTTCTGCTATCCTTTTCAAATACGCTCAGCTCAGGATGAGAGCTGAGCAGACCCACCAGAAGGCAGAGCGGCTGTTTCCAGTAAGATCACAGGGCTGAGCAGGGATTTAGCCTCTGCACGCTGGAGTAACTGGGCTCAGCAGAGGAAGGGCTCTGTTGGAAAGGAACACCTCTCCTGCGAGGCCAGGCTGAGAGGGGGCGGGTGGTGGCACCATG
>NW_009729755.1:0-24813 GCF_000703405.1 Apaloderma vittatum | reverse complement strand
GCAGGCGCTCGCTGCAGCAGAGGCAGAGCCACGAGGCGACCACGGCACCTTGTGCCCGGCCCTGCGGGAGCCTGAGGACACCCGTCCTCTCCCGCCTCCCCAGGCGGAGGGGAGGCCGCTCCTGTTTGCAGACATTTCTCCCCCACAGAAGGAATCTGACTGGTTTAAGCTGTTCCTAAGGGGCAGCATCAAAGACGAAGAGAGAACTGTGGCTGGCAGCCAGTGCCTCAGAACTGAACTGAATTAAATTATCTACGGTCAACAGTGTTTAACGGCCAAAGTCTTCTCCATTCTGTTCCACTGAGATGAGCTCAGTGCCACAAGCTTTTACAGTTTTTAGAAATATGGAATTTATGAGCACCTTTAAAAATCATTTGAGAAGAAAAAAACACGCCAAAACTACAAACTTGGCGTAAAGCAAAGTGGAAGAGAACCTGGTTTTGCTGCCGCCACAGACAAATCCAAAGAAACGACATCAAAAAAAGCCCCAACCTTCAATTCATAACACAGAGAGAGAGGGAACATCTGATGATAATGAAAGGAAAAGGGGATCTGAATAGAAATGGAGGGAGAGTAACATATTTCCAGAAAAATAAAGAGAATTACTTTCTAAGTCTCTCAGCTCGTTATTGGAGGCCAACTATGTCAAGTGTGTGCTACTTTCAATGACGTTCCTCAAAGAGGTATTAGCTGTACTTATATAAGATATTTGTGATATAAACAGTATTCTAAATATGCCACTTTTAACTAATTTGAGAGAAAAAGCATTCTCAAAGGATACTGATGGTAAAAAATATTTTTTCTATTTCAGTAGCACAGTGCAAACTCATGACTAATTTTTTGGCTGCTGTCACCAATAAGTTTCTTCTGGAATGACTCTTTCCTGTCTTCTCATTCCTACTGATTAATTCCTGTTTATAGTTTTCCATTTAAACTTTTCTGTTTTGTTGCAAAAGATAAATATAGTGAGATGAAACCTTCATTAGAGTTTACCATTCCTTAAAATATTTCATCTTCTTTCACATAAAATGTTCTTTCTCTTCTGCTTTATTAATGATGATTAAACTATCAATTGCTTAAGTTTCATGTTGTATTGCCAGTAATTCTGAGGTGTTTATGAAATTTTGATCATTACAGTGTTCACTTGCCAGCCAAACAGATTTCACTAAATATTAAACATTCTCTAAATACGTGTAACTTGCAAATTATCTACCCCTTGCAAAAGATTCCATCAGATCTCAGGCACGACATTTCAGAGGTTTGGGACATCTGGGCTCCTAAAATATGACGTATGCAGCCGGAATTATGGCTTCACAGCAAATTATCTGAAGGGTCTTCCTCACCTTTGCGCACTGCATGTGGTTGCAGCCCTCATTCTTCTGAATCGGAGATTTGCAGTTGGCGCACGGTTTGGAGTTCGTTAGTAACCACAGGCAGTTGGCAGCATCTTCATACGCCTCACTCACTCCCACAACTTTTCGATGGTGACAGGAGGATACGGAGCATGCAAAACCAAACAAGTTCAAATTGGACTTGTGTAATCTTTGTTAAAATCAGGTTAGGAAAGATATATATTTGCCTGTTTCTTGACAAAATACTGTAATTCTTCACAATATATCTTTCTCATATATATAAATATATACATTTTATAATTTATACAAATTATATATAATATTACACATAGTATTTCAAATTATTTTCCCACATCTATATCTATACAAATTTGTAAGCCTTATGTATATCATTCACAACAGACAGATGAGTAAATATGAGAAAAATTGGGATAGTCTCACAAATTATGGTGTGGATTGACATTTTATAAAATTTTCTATGCTTTCTTAGAATATTTATAACATATTATGGAGAGGCTCTGAACTGAAGTAACCAAGTTAAGTTAGTATTTATTCAAATTACTGATTAAATTTCTTTGTTAATAGAGATACAAGAAAATGCCTGTCCTTGAAAACTCAACTAGTTTTTCCAATAAATGTTATTTATCATTAAGCCATTGCCTCTCATTCAGGGGTTTAATATTCTTCCCTTTTTACCCTATTTTTTAACCAATGCAGAGTTCATAATCAATGTGACTAAAAAATCCCTATAAACCCAAAAGATAGCAATAACAGCACCAAAAATAAGAAAGAAAAAGAATATCCCCCCCTGGCACGACTCTTACGTTCTTCTGGTTTCATTTCAGATATTTTCTGCAGCCAGTCCTTCCAGGTTTGGCAGTCACAAGGTTCATGTGCTTCGCCAAGACATTCCCTGAAATGAATGCGTATACACAATTACCTGCCACCTCGAGATTCAGAATTAAAGTCAGGAAGAGAAAAAGGCATCCAATTAACATTACTTTAAAATACTCTTAGACTACTTGCAGACAACCACAGATGACCAGTATTAAGACTAATAAAGAATTTAAATGAGACAGGAAAGAAAAAGAGCTTTATAACACTGCAACGTGAAAGAGCTCAGCTGGTTTGCAGTTTGTTTTGAGTTATGACGGGGAATTCCTTTAGTGCCATAAATAATGCCAGTATAGTTTCTGTGATAAAGGTAAAACAGAATAAAGAGACTATCCAAAACCAGGTAGTTTGCTATAGCTGGAATACATTTTATGTACTATTACTTGCATATATTCAGTTATAAATCTTCAACTAGATTCAAGTTTTTAATCTAGACCAAGGGTGAAGCCCTTCAACACCAGCATTAAGTGTTTATGAACGTTTACTCTTTCCACCAGAGTCTCTTAAACGCAGGCTTTAGCTTAAGTTACACGGACACAGTGGAGAAATGAGTCCCTGGAGCTTCTCTTGAAGCTGCTGCTGGCTGTAAGGATGGCAATCACTACGGCACCGTGGCAGATAAATGCCTTCCAGATGGTGCCTCACCGCACATGTGTCAACACGGACTCCGGATTTGCAATGACTCCCTCTTCTACTGAAATAGCAGCAAATAGACTCAGACATCTGCCACATCAAGGAAAACAATTCCGAGGGAGGACACTCCAGATGGGCAGCAGCTGCATCGGGGCATTTGCGACTCTTCTGCAGATCCCGTGGGGAGCTGCTCGCTGCAGTGCAGACTCAGAAGCTACATCAATAGTCCTCTGATCGCTCTTGTCCACGTCGTAAGCAGAACGAAGAAAAGGTTATGGCAACAGTTTTCAATGTTTTTCCCACTAGCTAGGCTGCTATCAAACAAGCCTGAATTCATTACACAAGGATCTCTGGTGTGGAGATACTTAAGCTGCATAGCTGGGTAAGATTTTACTGGAACGTGTAACTCATCTCTGAGAATGCAACCTTAGCCCTGGCTGAACATCGACACGTTTCACCCCTGTGGGACATCAGCACACTGAAATCATTGACTTCCATAGAGCCAAGACCTCTCACACTGTGTTTGTTCCCAGAAAGTACCAAACCAAACAAAAAATAACTTTAACAAACCTAGGTTTAAGCTAAAAGCTAACTAGCCAACTATTGTGGTTGACTACAATCAGTGTACTGTTACACTATTTATCATATATTACTACTATTATTACAATAATATTATTTTATTACTGGGAGAGGGGTGGGCATTAAAGTTGTGTCTTAGATGTCTTCGAATTTGTGGATTTGTAATGAGGTGCAATCATATATATCTCATGTACCCATATCTAGATCTCTATCCATACAAAAGTCACAACAGAGGGTTAAAAGAACAACTACTCATGGAAGAAGTTCTTCCCTCAACCCACCCCAAAACAAGAATCCACATTTTAAAAAAAAAAAAGGAATTGATCAATAGACTCATATAATTTTCTTGTTTTCATAAGCAGGAAGGCTACATATCCAACCAAAACAACTCCAAGTGATTATACAGGGGCTGGCTGGGCGTTTCTAATGCTTAAATTTTGAAGAATCTCTTACTAAATGCAGCATCAGTTGCTATTACAATGTCTAAATTGTAGATTACCTTGATAAAACTTGCAAAACTGTTGCAAGCTTGGAACTGTGCGATGCATTGATTGAACTTTAAAGATACAGAGCAAGCTCCCTCTGAGCACACAGCAATGACGAAAAGCCGCTGAACTGAGAACGTGCTATCTATTTTTCCATAGGCACTCGTTCCTGCCTGGTTTTTTTGCACTGTGAGACTAATACGGCTGTCTTCAGCAAATCGTTCTGATTTATAGCACTGCAGGATGTTTTTGTTGCTAGCAGAACTTTCCTGCCATTGCTGAAACTCTTCATTCACTTTCTTGTGGATGAAAAAAAGCCCTTGGAAAGTCCTTCCTGGACATTTTGCTGCTAAAAGAAGGTGTCTTTCAAGACCGTAATGATTTGCTTGTGAAGTATCTCAAAGCATTAACATAGAAAGAACATTCAGAAACATTATCAGGAAACATAAAGACATTTCTCATAAAATGAGGCACTGGGGACGTCCTGGGGTGCTAGTACATTCAGCCCACGTACATTCAGCAGAAGCTGCCAATTTCTGAAGGGCCAGGTCACTATTACACCAAAGCGGTTTCAAGCTCTGTCCTTCAGTTAATGGAGAAAATTATTGTCTCTCTGTAAGCAGAGGCACAGATGAGAGGGTGGTACCTTCTTGGGGAATAGTACTAAGGTTTGGTTTATGTTCACTGGTAAAAACCATTTCCTGGTTTGTTTCCACAGGATTTGTTTCTAAGTTCTCCATCTGCTGTGAACAACTTCTTCCCAGCAAATTCTGTCTCCTGGCTTTTGTGGTTGTTTCATTATGTTCGCTTTCCTCTTTTTCCTTCTTCCTTTCCATTCACGTGCGGAAAGAACTAAAATCAGAAGCATTTTTCATTAGGAGTCTTATGATATTTGGAATCAGACAGATTATTCAGGATCTCTTCTTCTTGCAGCATGGTTTTAATCAAAAAATGAAGAGAGGATTACTTGACTTGTCTGAATGTCTACACTTTGGTTGACCACTTTTGATTTTCCAACAACGAAAAGGATGTCCCACTATAATGGTTATAGATTGTCAGTCTGCTAATCTCAAGGAACTAGAAAAGGGCTTTGCTCCCCACTTCAGAAAAACACCCCACCACTTTTTCCTTTTGGCCATACTCTTGTTGTCCTTTCCTTAGAAGTGCTGAAGACAGGCAATCTCAGGGATGCTTTTAAAAAATCTTAAGGCTTTTTAGTCCTTCTTGAGCTTGTATTCATCTTAAGATTCAACAGAAGACAACACAAAGAAAAGTGCCGATGCCGAAGTGACACAATATTGGAGTGATCTCACAAACAGAATAGCTGCGTATGAACCAAAAGTCCCGTTTAAACTCTTTTAAACTTCTTTGATGTGATTCTACCAAAACTCGGAAAGAGCTACAAATTTCTGATTACCTGCACTGCAATCCAGAATGTGCCAAATTTCAGTTATACGACAGTGTGCTGCTTTTGGCTGGCGTAGAGTCAATTTTCTTCCCAGTAGCTGGGATAGCGCTGAGTTTTGGATTTAGGATGAGAAACAGTGTTGATACCACAGGGATGTTTTAGCTCTTGCTGAGCAGAGCTTACACAGCAGTGAGCAGGCTGGGGGTGCACAAGAAGTTGGGAGGGGACACAGCCGGGACAGGTGACCCCGAGTGCCCCAAGGGACACCCCAGCCCATATGGCATCACGCTTGGGGCACAAAGCTGGGGGCAGAAGGAAGGGGGGGATGTCAGGAGCGATGGTGTCCGTCTGCCCAAGTCACTGTCACACGTACTGGAGCCCGGCTCTGCTGGAGATGCCGAACACCCGCCTGCCCATGGGGAGCGCTGAACCAATTCCTTGGTTTGTTTTGCTCTGCTTTACCTGTTAAATTCTCTTTATCTCAACCCACGAGTTTTCTCACCTTTACTCCTCGGATTCTCTCCCTCATCCCATCAAAGAGGAGTGAGCAAGTGGCTGTGTGGGGCTTAGTTGGCACCTGGGGTTAAACAAATAAGCACACAGAGCCAACACAAAAATCCCTCCACCAAGACCTTGCTTCTCCTCTATCTCCTCAGAACAGAACATCACAACAATCCATACTGTGGGTTTCCCTTTAACAGCCAATAACGAGTAATAGGGTTATAAACCTCTGCTGTGCCCCAAAATACTAAAACATTAGTGCACGTGAGGTTATTTAGCACATGGATACAGGACAGTACAGTCATATACCATCCCATTCCAACTGTTACTGCATGCTTGGTGCTACGTGGTATTTCTTAATTAGTCACCGGAATAGTAGTGACTGTCAGTTCGCGTAGATGCAGGGACGTTTCTAGCACTCACCAGCAGAACAGGTGTCCTTTTCCACAATCTACAGCAGGGGCTTTTAGCATAGGGAAGCTAAGCGTGTCTGATCCTGTCGAATTGGATCCTTGTCTTGTTAGCCTTACTGCTCTTTCACAGCCTGGTATAGGACACCACTTAATAGCAGGATTGTTTTCAACAAAGGCCTGGGAGAAAAAAGGTAAAAATGAAAAGTATTTTACCACGTAAGATCAGATTTCATCACTGATATAAACGAATCTGCATTCCTAAACTTCCTTTGACAGAACAATGCCAAAAAGCATAAGGACAATCTTGGAGCTACTTCGACAGGCTTTTAAAAATAGTTATAAAAAGGGAATAATTTAATCTCCACCTTAAAAACGTGGGGTTTGGTGGTTTGCTTTTTTTTGTTTGTTCCTTTTGTTTGGTTGGTTTTTTGGCTTTTTTTTTTTTGTTTTTCAAATAACAACAGTCCTCCAGGCTTATCCCAAACAAAATGTTCGGAGTGCGCAAGTCGATTCCTCTGTGACACAGGTTACTGTAAACTTCTGTTATATATGCACTGGCAATACACTCATTAACAGACCCGACTCTTGTAGCTGAAAAGAATTACAACTTTATTGATTAAAACAACATATCCCACCCGCATATCCCACAACATATCCCACCCGCAACGAACCCCAAACCAGAGCTAGACTAACTCAGGAATTGACCTCCAATCTTTTGTGGTTAATGTAGCAGGTCTTCTTTTGCAACACTTACATCGAATAAATGAGGAGGAAAAGGAACTTTCACTACTTTGCTTCCAACCTGTGCTGATCACCAGCCACTTCAAACATGAAGATGTAAAAGATTAACCAGCTCTGGTCATGTAATTTGCATCTTCCTGTGTAAGACTGTTACGGTCATCACTTGTCTCTTAGAGACTTGTCACACAGAGAAAGTATTGCACTGTAAATGAAAAAATACTTTTCTTCTTTCTTTTACCCTGCCCACTCAATAAAGTAGCATATTATTTTAAAGATTTCTTAGTTACTACACTAGTATAAATGAAAAAAGGTGAATTAAATGATTGCTATTAAAGTCAAGTTGCGATGATGAAAAGAAAGACTAAAAAATACGAAACAGAAAAAAGAAATCAGGGTTTTCCTACTTCTCTTCCTATATACAGCAACCATATCATGCACTGGATGGAAAAAATAAGTAATTCACTTTTACCAATGCATTTTAAAAATGAAAATAGGTACTATTTCTGAATGTAAATAGTCTCTTGCTAATAAAAATAATCCAGTAAATCTTAAAAATTTTACATCACCAACACAAACAAGTCTGGCTAATTAAAGGCTTCACATCACCTGTAACAGACATTAGTTTGATCAAATGAATTTATTAATATTGCATTAAGTTACACATTATGCAAGCACTGCTTATGTGCTTAAGGAATAAATACAGTATTCTTTTCTCAGTGATATATAAAACATTAATATTATATCCCATACGACAGCCAATAATTCAATGTCCGTATTAATTTAGTAATTTCTTCTTGGAAAGTTACTGATACATTGAAGCATTTCACAGAGAAGTTGTAAGTTAATTTTTATAAAATGAAATACAATTCAAGAGTACAAGAACAGTTTGATAATTTACCTTAATGTCAAACTGAAGGTATCTTTTGTCCATCTCCTTGGAAACCACACTTTCTATGATGTCTACAGGCACAAGCTGGAAACAATCATACGCTGGGCAAAAAATGTTGTGAGCTTCACCCTCCTGAATTTTCAGGTTCAAAAATCTGCCAGAATCAGCCAGTCAGTATTTGTGAATAAAAAGTAAAAATTAAAAGGCTGCTGAATACTTTATACTAGGTTTGCAGATATTCACATTAATCAATTTTTAAACAAAGAAGAGCAAGTACCCATTTCTGCTCAGAATGGCTACAGATGTGATGAACAGCATAATTGAAACAAAACCCAGAATGTTGCCACAGTTCAAAAGTGAGCCCCGTTAGCCAAGCTTAGCCCTATGTGTTTGTGGTTTCCGTCCTTGCCATTGCTCAGGTTCAGCTCTGCAATGTTTAATTAAACCGAGCATTACTTCTAGCTTAAATCAGAAACAGAACTCGCAAGTGTAATTAATCTAGGAAATAATTACTTTGATGCGCGATTAATTTTTACAACTGCGCTAGTCGAAATACATCTGCTCTTGGAAACAAATTTCTGAAAGGAGACCTTTACAGTCCCCAAGCACCAGAAGGGAAGCCAGGAGGAGTTCAGGAATCTGCTGAAAGCTGGCCTTGAGCTGGCGGTGCACAAGGTTGCTTAGTTCAGAAGCTATAACTTACTCCTTACCCCGACACCCTGTCACCTGACCTCACCTAAAGGACAGGAGCTGTTCGGGTTAGTCACCCGCGATCCTTTCATAGTTAAGGCAGAGAGACTTGCCAGTTCGTCCCACCTTAGAATTGCATCTTGCGGTGCGGTAACTCAGTCCTGGCTGTGCTCCGAGTAACGCAGAGCCGGCTGGCTCAGAACCATCACTCCCACCCCAGCTGTGTCGCCCCAGACGCGTGCTCGGCCCTGAGCCGCAGCCCTGGGCGCGGGCACACGTCCCCGCGCACACAGCCCAGGACCCAGAGCAGAAGCACACGTCAAGCCAGGCATCTCCTCGAGGCTTCCACACCGCTGCTTAACAATTTGCAAGACAACAGTAGCTATTCATTTTCTTGCCACCGAAAAGAGTTGCCTTCTAAAAGCCAATATGGGAGAGAAAGAGCTCCCCCTTAACACAGGAGGAATGGGTTCACACAAATTGGGATGATCTGCGGCAGGACAAACTGTGCTGATACAACGCTCTACAGCTCGAGTAGTACAATCTCTTGAATGGGGAAAAAGAGGAATATAAAGGCACCGCATACAGATATAATAATTCCTGTGAAGTATGATTAATATTTATACTAGCATAATTATCCATGTCTGAGTCTTTTACTAGCATGACTGTTCTGATTTAAAAAAAAGTAGTAACAAGAGCATTACACTAACAGGACTTTTAAGCTAAATATACTCCTCAGTTACTAACCTTCAACGTAAGAAAGCATTTTAATTGCTTTTGACTGGAAATGGATTTATGATGCCCAAATTTAGTATGCTAAACTAAGATGGAACTAAATGTGTACTTAATTTATAAAGTGTAAAACCCCTGATGCTGCCGACACCACACACACGTTGAGCAAATCAAGAGTAGGCTCATCTATTTACACACAGGCTTGTAACATTTGCTCAGAAGTTTTGGTAAAGCACTTTGAGGGATACTTAAATATTTGACAGGGTCAAAACAGCAACTCTTTGAAACTCAAGCAGTACTGTAACATTAGCAGTTTATGTTCTCTGGCCTTTCCTCTTCCAAGTGGCAAGTATGAACATCTCCAAAAAGACAGCAATGCTCGTGTACTCACGCCTCCCAGCATGCTCTGCAGAAGTCATGTCCACAAGGCATATCCACCGGGTCTTCAAATACAGAAATATTACACATGCAAATGTCACACTGCAGATAAAAGAATACTTCTGATTAAGAAATACCCTAAAGCCTTTCATATTGTTAGCAAGACACATTACGTGGGAAAATCTTAGCAGAAACTTACAGAAGTGCTCAGTAGGGGCAAAAGATCTAACTGTAACCAGAAGAAAAAGTAATTTAAGAAACAGGAAAAATGAGGTTTCTCTGCTTCTGTACCTCCCTATCCAAAGAGCACATTTGGAGGTGCCTTCCACCGTGCCCTCCAGCTCAGCAACTGTTTCGTCCTGCAGAGCACTGGGACCTCAGAGTCAGAGCTCTAAGGACAAAAGGGACCCGAACTTTTAATCAGCTTCACAGGCAGCCACAAATGGAGTGGGGAGATGACAGCAGCTACAGGACGTGTTTAGCAACTCACACAAGTGGGTCCAGATCAAGATGGAGCGATTTCGTTGAGCAACTATTTTCAGTAATAATCTACATAAACGCTATTCTTAAAAATACTTGGAGGCCTTCGATCAAAATATAGTGAGTTAAGCTATAAATATTCCAATGGAAAACACCATTGCTAAATTTTATACAACTAGGTATTACAGAAGAACGTAACACTGAACACGGAGACCTTTACTCTGCAAACATTTAAAGCTTAGGGATGAAATCACTCATTGCTTGTGGCTAGGCATGAAAATAAATACTCATGTTCTTCAAAGAGTACAGTCAGGTTATTCTTTTCATTGGAACAAGGTTTCCATGAAAATTTACTTCAACACATTAGACACTATACACACATCCTATGTTTTTGAAATATTAGGCCATGGAACAGCACTTTTTAAAAGCACTTGTTTTACTGCCAAAACAAACCCCAACCAAAAAATTTGGCCTTTAAAGTGCAGAACACGATGACGTTGTTTCAGTCATTTCAGCTTATTGTCATCCCAAAATTACACATTTTAGAAACTGACAATGCATCAGAAATATTCCCTATTACATTTTTAGGAGTTTTCAATTTAAAATGTAACTAATAAAACAAGGACTTTCACGAAGTCCTGAGCTCAAGCACAGAACATTTACTGAAACGTTTTAATTGCAAGGTAGGATGCAAATGCACAATCTGAAGAAGAGTTTTACAGCTTGCAGGTTCATTTTATCTATTCCTCTTAGTTTTCATTTACCTGCCAAATGAAAAGACTTCAGAAAAATACGTATGATTTCATAACCAACATTTTGAAAATATTATTTTCATAGCTCAGCTCTATAAGATTTTTAAGCAAACAGAAATACTCGGTGTATAACTCTGGATCTGTATTTAGATACCCTCGATCTAGAATGGCAATCACTATCCAAACCTGCACTCGGGGCTTAGGGATCACCAACGAAAAACAAAACACACAACGCAAAACTGCAGACATATAATCTTTCATTACACAGTTTAATTAGGAAATATTCCTGGACAATATTTAACTGCTAATGCAAATAAATGTATGATAACATTACTCCTTCCATATAGCTTCTTTTTCAGCCTTTTACAATAAAGAAACAAAAGATTTTTATGTGGGAACACAAAAAGTTAATTTTAATAAGAGACAGGGATGATCCACTTGCAAGACTGCATACAGCATGCTGGAAAAATGCTTAGGTTGTGGAGCAAAAGTTTTATAATGCTGCAGCTGCAGATTATTGAAAAGAGAACTTTGTCTTCCAGAAGAACCACACTGATTTTAATGAAAGGCGCTTTCATATTTCAAATTTGCAATAGCCCTGTAAACCGCTTGAAAAAGCCCACACATATAATAGTAATTATAAGCTGACAGTACACTAGTGGGCTGACATTTCAAAACGCGGACAACGAGAATTTTGTTTCCTAAAGAAAGAAATTTTCAGAAGGCAGGGTCCATAGCACTAAGCACATTCAGGGAAACGGATACAACAGAAGTGAACATCTTGGTAGGCACGAGAAGGGAAGCGAAGCTCCAAAGAGCCCCACGCCCCGATGCTGCTGCAGCCGGCTGAAATGCTCCTTCGAGAAGGACGGCCACGGCAAGAACAGAGTGCTGTGCACCAGCCTGGTGCTCCGCCGTGCTACTGTACATAGCACTTCAGGCGTCAGCTTCTGCTCACCACAGGTGTGAAGAGAAACCCTTCACAAACGTCTTTTCAGAACGAGCTGCGAGCGCCGCTCTCCCGTCCAACAGGTGCCCCGCGATCAGGAAGACGCTCTCGTGCCCTGCTGGCTTCAGACCAACGTAACAACTTACCAGAGCTGTCTCGATGTCTCCGGGCGAGGGGCTGATCTCATCAGGGGAAGTCAGAGAGGAGCGAGTCGTGCGTGGAGTTCGTGGAGAAGGCAGCGTGTCCCACGCGTTGTACCCGCTTGGGGGGGGAGTTGGCATCTGAACCCCGGAACGCTGGCAGCAGTTCTCCGGATTAGACATCCAGGCTTCAAGTAACTTCTCCCTGTCCCAGTCTTCAGTAAAAACACAGACACAGGAAATCACGCCGCTGACAGTGGCTGCAATACATCTTGTAACTGCACTGTCAAACCAACTCATAAAAACTGCACTAACCCATAAAAACACTGAGCTAATATATTTAGGAATAAATAAATATGAAAAAGTGTGAACGGAACGTTACACATTAAATTTTATGAGACACATTCCAAGACAATATATAATATATTTATGTAAATATTGCATTGCAAGCGTCACATTCCCCTGCACTACCAGTATTAAATAAATTTATTTTCATTGTTTACTCACAGCAACTGTAGTAGCTGGGAGACTCAATCAGGAACTAGAACTGCAATGACTTGCAAAGCCAGATCAGAACATAACAGCCACCACACCAGAGGATTTTCAACATTTTCTCTTTCTATGAAAAAACCAATTGTTCAATATAGATTCACTTTTATCTACCATGGGGATTTTTAGCAAGGTGATGCCAAGTGCTATAAATGAAGAAAGAAGATTAAGATACAACTGGATTACAAAGATTTGCTACCTAATGAGTCACCAGTCTTTATATATGCCTGTAAGCATGAGGTAGGTAGAGCTGGGAAAAACCCACCAAAACTAAAAAACCCCCATCTGATCACAAAAAATATTTCATCTATTCTCAAGACATTTTTATTCTATCATTGTTACTGAATAATTTACTTTTATACATAATTAACACTGCCCATTTATGTACAAAAATGAACTAGTAAAATGAATTTTCTTTATGAAGACCTTAAAATTAAATCAAATCTCTTTAAATTGTTTGAAATGTTTTCTGTTTCCGATTCGTAAGAGTAATATGAAAGATAGCTTAAGAATTGTTTTTTCTGTGAAACAAAACTTCTCATTTAAGTATAAAACTATGAAACTCCTACATGAATTTGAATCTAAACTCAACCCTAAGCACAGATCAGATGAACTAGAAGTTCAGAAGGAAAAGGGAAATTTCCCAGTTTTTTTCCCCATCACTTAAATATTTTAACATATACATTTTGATATTAACCAAAAGATGTGTGTTATTTTTATTGAATTTTAGATTATATAAGAAAAAGACAACTAGTATTCCTACACTATTAATGCTAGGAAAAGAAAAAGCTATGTTTTCTAAGCACTGAACTTGGTAAAAATATTGTCGCTGTCAGACAATGAGTGCTATCATATTAAAACCTGTTCCCGCCTAATATGAAAAAAAGCCTTTGTGCTGGGGATAATTTACTGATCAGGTGTTTACTTTTCTAAGCTAAAACAATTTAATTTTTTTAAAGACATAGACCATGAACTTACTTACACTTCAAAAAGTCTCAGTTTTATTAGCATTTTTGAAATTACGCTGAGCTGACTGATGCTAATTTACAGCTAAAATTTGCTACAAGTCTTCTGGAGCTCCCTCACTGTTCTGTATCTTTAAAACTACCCAGGGTTTAGACATGCTACTAAATGTATTCTGCTGTTTTTTGTTTACTAACTTCCGAGTCTTAGTAAAAGATGAGGTAGTTATATTTACTGAATTGCCTCTCTTCTATCCTGAAATCAATTGATGTATAACAAACTTGAAGAGGAACAGGAAAAAATGTTGAAAAAACACTTGCAGTGCAACTGTAGTTGTTTATTTTCATGACTGCCATAATAGCAATTTTTTATCTTGGCTCTAATTCTATGTAATTCTGTCTCTTAATTAAAAAAAAAGAAAAGAAAGTCCTTAACTTTTACAGCCTGTGTCAGTAAATCAATATGCTTGTGCAATAAAAGAAAGTAAAGTTTGTTGGATTATATACTACCTATCTGTAAACTATTTAAAACATGCTTTTCACACATGAAGTGGGGATGAAGCTAAGACTCACGTTACTCTTTTAAGAATTTCAAGATTAGATGCAAACCCATGCCAGTCTGGCATCTGATGCTTCCCAATTGTCTAAGCCTTTGTGAATAGCTCAGTTACTGCCCTTACGAGGCTGAGCCAATTCTATGTCTTAGTTTCAAATAAAATAAACTATGTCAGAAAAATTTCCAGTGTACGACCACAGTGCAGGCGAAACCGTTGACGTTCTCATGATCTGCAAAGCGTCTGTGACTCTCACTCTGCGCTGGCCAACTGCATTAAGTCACTGCTACATCACTACGGCAACATCAGCAGAACGACCTTTCCCGCACAGACTGATTTCCTGTCGACTTTCCATGGCTGCTTGCTAGACGCTGGCAGACATTTTTCCACAGTTTACATCAGCCTCACGGCTTTTGACTTGTTGCGGACTGTGCTGTGAGTTTGAGCGGTACTGATATCATTTTTTTATTCAAAATACCTGCACAGATCACAGAATCTGCCTACCCACTCGGTCAAATACTTAATACTATTTAGCCTTCATCACAGTATTCTCAGAGTCCAAAATAGCATTCAAATATTTGATATATTATAAATACATAGTAAGAAGTAAACAAATAGTCAATGTTAAAACAACACAGATGCGGAGACTGTGCCTTAGATATCATCAGGCTGGCACAAGTTCACGTCAACTTAATTCAACATTAAAAGCAACTCCAATGCCACCTATTGAAAATAATGTAAAAGAGATGAGTTTCAGGTACCATGCCGCCTCATTAAAGTCTGCCAAATGTCGTGGGGTTAAAATAACGTTTTCCTATTTCACTTTTCTCTCTTCCTTGTATTTTCACAAGGAGCCCCTCAAAATATAGGGTGTGAAAGCTTCATCCAGCAATAGAGCGATGAGCACGTCAAGCATTAAGTGCCTGAGGTGTTCCTCGGGCACGCACAACAGCGCAGATGCTTCCCTAAGTGCACGTTTTGAATCACTGAATCAAAGCCTAAAGCTTCCATGGAGTTCCAGAGATACTTTTGTCTGGAACAAACACACTCAGTTCAGTACACCCCATTCTGAAAATCCCAATTTAAATGACACGACAAGAGTCCAGACTGATTTCAGTGAAATAAAACTAGTTACAGATCTGCACGTGAAAAAGTATAACACCTATTAAAAGTGTAACTATAAAAATCTTTCAGCGGACACACCTTTAAATGCCAAGGTAATTCCCAATCATTTATTACAATGGTTAGACTGCTTTTATTGCAACAATAAGTAAATAAATATTTGATCCCATTTTCTACACAAATATAGGCTGTCCAAAAAAATTAAATCATCTGACAAAACCAGGTACAGTGAATTTGTCTTTTCTGGCACACAAAACCATGGCAGCTCTACTTCTGCGACTCCCACTAAACCAGGAAAACTGTTGTTCCACTCTGGTTAAGTTAAAATGTCTTCCATTATAACCCTTGGTTTGAATCGCTTTCCTATCAGCTTCCCCGTCCGCCTCGAGGCTTTTCAACACACTGCAGCTTTACTTCTTTCTGAAGTACTGCGTGAACTGCTTCACGGGACTTGATTAACTGTTACTTCTCTCTTACTTGGAAATAAAAGGTAAACATACAACTGCAACCGTGATTTTGGTTTTGCTAGTGTTGAAGGTTTGGGGTTACCATGTGCCCGCAGCAGAGCTTCTGCAGTGAAGAGCGGGGCCTGGAGCATGTCAGCAGACTCCACAATCAGCATGTCCTTAAGCCTTCGCAGGTCCTGAAGTCGTAGCCCCTCATATGGCTTGGAGAAGAAAAGAAAGACAATTTACATCTGGCCGTATTTCCCAGTTAGTCTGTAATGCCACGTTAAGATGAAATCACTCAAAGCGCTGTTACTGACCACCACCTCACCTGCGAGGCCGCGCGTGACCAGGCAGACTCGGTGTGCAGACCATGCAAAGCCGTACGGAAACACTCTCATTTTGCACTACTTATCGCGTGATCTTTGGACAGTTCAACACTGAAAGATGCTCTCTCCAGAGTTCTCCATTAGAGCTGCAGACCATGTTCAAATGATAAACGAATCTAACATTGACTCTCTCTCTCAAAAAAGCTACATTTTCACAGAATCCAGATGAATTTTGAAGTGATTAAACCTCAGATACTGTGGTGTGGGTATGAGAATGCAAGGCTAGATTTGAACTAAGGACTTCAGGGCAGAGCGCGAGGAAGGACAGTTCAACACACGATGCACACAGATTCTCTGACACGAACCTTATACATGAACTGAGACCCCGTCACTTTGAATTGATCTGGAGGAGGATACATGGAGACGTTTGGCATTAAGAAGGGGCACTATGTGAACGGAATCAGGTACAGGTCTCCTGAGGCAACAGCCACCCTTACAGAGGTGCAGAAGTCACGAATAGGAGAGATGAGACACGCAGTTAGATGTTCACAGAAACACAGAAGGGCTGAGGGTGGAAGGGACCTGCAGACGTCATTTGGTCCAAGTGTCCTGCTCCTAAAGCCAGCTGCCCAGGACCATGCCCAGATGGTTTTTGAGTATCTCTAAGGCTGGTGATTCATTGCACATAAAGATGTTGAAACTCTGAGAAACAACAGCCAGCTCTGACAGCCCTACACAGTCAGAGCAGATATCCAGCTGCTTTCCTGGTCTGGAGCTCCAACCCTTTATTACAGCACTAAAAAAAGGTCAAATTAGAAAGACAAAAAGACAGTAATTTTAGGATTCTGAATTAGCTCCAACCAAGATACAAGGAAAGAGAAAACCAACTTTGTACAGAGGGTTTGTACAGAGAATGGACACAGAAAGGGTATGTAAAAAAATGTTCTTACACATGCTGGTTTTAGTTGTAAAAAGGAGGGCTAGCAAAAGATTTAAACCATTTGACACAGAACTGATACGTGCTCAGGACTAATTAGGAACCCAGTCATCGAAAGGCAACTGTGTGTGCCAATCTGGAGAAGAAATGACACAGAGCAGCAGCAGTAACAGGTACTATCAGATAACAGCATCGTTATTATTTACTATTACCTGATTTTATGCAGAGCATAGTCCAGGACAGCCCAGCACTAGGTAACACTCAAGCACATGCATGCAGATGCACACAGACACAAAGCAAAAGACTGGTTCTGTCCTCTAAAGGTGACATTCTAAGCACAAGTCTTCTGTGTGCATAAACCTTTGAGGAGAACAAGCAGAAAGAACAAGAGATGGGGAGAACGGATACCCTGGGCTTCTACATGATTTTGGTTTTTTGAGACACCTACTTTAAAAACCTAACAGGCTTCCTCCTTTCTAGGTAGCATAAAAAACTCTATACAACACAACCAAAACAATAACTGACTCCCACCAGGACCTCTAATGTCCGCGAGTCGGTGAAACAAACAGGAGCTTCCCAATTTTAGAAACTGCGATCAGCAAGAGCGATGGTGCCACAGCCCTGCACCGGCTCTTTGTCCTTCTTGAGAAAGCAAGAAAAGCAGAAGAGAAACGGACTGTAAGTGTCCTGACCTTTGTCATGATTGCCCAAGCCCAGGGAATTTCTGTACGTCCTCCCACTGCTGATCATGCGTGACTCAGTTAAAGGACAATCTGAACGTTAATGGCTGGCGCCGAAATAAATCTGGGCCACTTGATTCATAGCCTGCTGGAATTTGACTGACCTACTTAATTTTTTATAAATGATCTCTGTTGTAAAAACATGTCAGAAAGACAGGGATACAAACAGCTGGGTGCCTGAATGATTAGAATGGCACAAACATGCTGAGAAAAAATGGAAGCAAAGAGTAAATTGCCTTGTCTGAATGTGAGCTGCTTTCGGAACTGCAATGTAAAGCAAGTAGCTTTGTCAGCACAACAGCACTCAGTGCTGGAAGACCACATGTATCGTAAAGAGAAACGTCTTTCCTGTTCAACCTGCAACACGTAGGCATATTTTAGGACCTAATATTTTATCCTGAAATGCAGATATGCTCAGAATTCCATATAACTGATTGGTCCTACGTCAAATGCTGGCAAGTATCTCCCCTGAGTGACAGACTATCGTATCATCTTAGCTGAGGCATTCCACACAACTCAGTGGGGATTTTTGGATCCTGCTGTTTTTAAGAAACCTAATTTTATCTTTCTAAGTAACGAAGGAAATATTTCTTAAGAATGTGTTTGAAACGTCGGATATTTGCTTCATAAAATGATATATAAGCCACAGAAGAAGCTTTTAAAGAAAGGAAATTTTAGGCTGGCACTATTAAGTAGCTTAATCTGGAAATTCCAGAGTGAAGGCTTTATACGACAAGAACCATTAAAAATGTTAATGTGTAAGACATAGTCCTGTAGATACTTGGGAAGACACAGTCTTCAGCAATAAGGATGTATATCCTTTATATACTATCACAGAGGTTTGTTTTTAACAACTTCAAATTTATCTCTGCACTGTCATATACTGTAAAGGATTTTTGATTACAGCTTATGAAGCTCAGAGATCTTTCACATTAATTTATGAAAGAGCTCTTTACTGATATTTGCTGCAAAATAAGTCATTGATCAGTATTAATAGCGTTTCACTACATAATGATTTTAGAATATACTATCTGAGTTACTACTTTAACACTTCAACATTTCTCTGTTCTCAAGAGCTCCTCTTTTTAACTCTTCTCAGTTTTTACCACTAATATTTATGTATCAAAAATTATATATTCTTTTCCCCTGAAAGCACTTTTAATATGTACACTGATTATTTTAATTTCAAACTATTACTATTTTCTTCACTTCTAAAGTACCATTAAAATAGACAAAGGCAAAGTAACTCTTTGCAACAGTGATGACTACACAATTAAAATACAGTTAATGCAAATATCTTCCTTTATGGGTGGATGGAGTTCTATAATGGAGTCATATGTTGTATAAAAAAATCTATATTCCATTTAACTCATTCCAGTGTAAGTATATGCACTATACATATATAAATGTATATGCACCTTAACTATGCATAGTCCCCTTCTCTCCCTTAATAAATTATTCTCTCTCTGTAGAGATAAAGTACATTTTAATCATTTTAGATAACTCTATTATGCTTATATATATATTTGTAAGACCTTGGTTCTGAAACTGAAGAAAACCATTCCAATTACTATGCACTCAATAAATCTGTGATACACTCACTAGCAGTGTATTTCTGCAGTATTCAGTGGCACATATGTAAAGGGAACTAAGAAAATATGTATTTTGCTATTGTATAACGTATTTCAGTGAGTCGACTGAGAGACAGAACTGTTCTGGATGATCTGCTCTGAAGCACTGCTCATTCCCAGGTGTTTGGTACAGAAGTTTAAAACAGTGCACGATGTGATTGAAATGAAGGTACCTGCTGTCTTCCACGTACACATCACCAAGATAAATACACTCCCATGCTAGGATAAACAGCAAATGAAAAGACCGCACAAGTAAAATAACCCAAACCTACAAATGCAATTTAAAAAATAAACTGTTGTGGTCATATTATTTAGTCTTGCTTCAATTAGGCTTAAAAGATAAATTTCAATTTTATGTAACAGAGATATTTTTTGAGATTGTTTATCGACAAAGTAAGAGAAAAGAATCAAGACACAGAAGGTCGTCCAAACACCCTCCTGGCTTGTTTCGTAACACCCTTTCCACCGCCCAAACATCGCAGACAGATCTTTTGCTACAACTAACTAAAGTGCAAAGAGAGATACACTTTATTCTTAAAATATTTAGCATTTCATTTTGCTATAGGGCAGTACAGATTATGTGTATGTCGGTACATTGTTTTCTTTCCAAAGTATGTGCTGTGGAAACACACGTGCCAGGGACATTTGTGCCTGGAAACCACCGGGGCCTGTTTGTCACCCTTCCCTAACTGCAGGCTCCAATTTGATCACAAAAAACGTTTGAGGTCTATGAACACCAAAGTAAAATTGCCTTAAAAATATGCTTCAGGAACCACTGCAATAAAACGAGAGTTGAAAGGCTGGGTGACTGCATGACGGGAATGGGTTTTATTCAGAAACGCCAGCAGAGGCAAAGGGACTGTTGGCCGACGGACAGACCCTTGCTGTCACGCTCGCACACTGGACATGCGGGACGGTGTGGCCGTCTGCCCTTCCCAATGGCTTGAGAGCCTCTGTAGCTGAAGAAAGGGATGTGCACAAGTGTTTCGACCCTAAACATGAGCACTGACGTAATTCCTTGGTAAAATCTCAGTGTGCAGAACACCACAAAGCAGTTCCCAACATAAGGAACAAAGCTTTGTTACGGCTCTGGATACGCATGCCTAATCCAGCGCTGCTGCACAGAGACTACAGAGATCGTTTGCCCTGGGTGCAGAAGAGGAGCACGCGCTGCTGCGAGCACGGCTGGTCTGCCAGGAGAGGTCCTGGGCACCGTCACTCTTGGCGCTGCCGCCCTTGTCATGAACACCAGAGCAAAGCCTGTGTGGCCATTGTGCCTGGGAAGAAACCCTATTCACAGCTTCCAAATGTCTTATCTTATCCTCTGACCTTCACTCAAGAGATTAAATGACTCTGAAAACGCATTTCTCGGTGTTCTGAATTTCTTTAATTATTTATGAATTAATTTTTGTGTGTTTTGGAAGGATGTTAAAGGGCATCACCAAACAAATATATTCTAAATGCTACGTTAAAAAAACAATTTGCACTTCGCTTCTGAAAATGAAATTGAGAGAAATTGGTCACTCTAAGGGCTAAGACCGAGACATGAGCGTTCCCAGGCTACATGCACTTGGCACCTCTCTTGCGCTAGCACTTGTTACAGTTACACATGAAGTTAGAGAACTTTTTTTTCCTGCTGAAAAGTCACACAGAAAAGGGGGGAAAATCCATAAAGGGGGCACGTGAAGGCAGAATTTCTCTACATGACACCCCAAGACGGCTAATCAGTATCCCCAATTCCAGGCTGATTTTTGGCTTGT
The DNA here is from genome assembly GCF_000703405.1 of Apaloderma vittatum. Lineage (NCBI taxonomy): Eukaryota > Metazoa > Chordata > Aves > Trogoniformes > Trogonidae > Apaloderma > Apaloderma vittatum. The sequence continues at coordinate 3,767 of NW_009729755.1, read as the reverse complement.
GAATCTTTAGAACAGGTGGGAAAGCTGCCCGTGTATGTCAGAGGGATGCAGGACCCCAGGCGCACTGGCACCACAGTTCTCACATTCATCAGCTTTGCTGAAAACAAGTCAAATGAAGAACAGCCTCAGTGAAGTGACCCTAAACTAACACCATTTCCCTCTCCTAAGTTTCTTGTGTAATAAACCTCATCTCAAAACCTCTCATCTAGGAATATACGACCTAATTAAGCTTGTTTGCATTTGAATTTATTCAATAAAGTTATTCAGAAAAATAATTGAACAGTACAAAGACTTTCTTACTTTCAGATAAAAATGACCATGCGTGGCATCTTTTAGGGAAACAATTGATGCGATCTAAGCCTACTCATATCTAAATCTAAATCTAAATCTAAATCTAAATCTAAATCTAAATCTAAATCAATTTTCTTGTAAGCATCATTAGATCATAGGTGGGTTACGCTGGCCAAAGGCAGGGCCATGCTACTTTTGACAGGAGTAGCCATACAGAAATCGACCGACCTTCAGTTTCGTCCTAGCTTGAGCTAGACCAGAACCGATTCTGTTCAGCGATTTTACTCTTCAGCTCAGTCTTTTCTAAGCGAGCGCACTTTGTGCAGTTAACCGTTTCTGCAGACAGCGGCTGCTACTAGAGGTGATAACGCCTGATGCTTATAGTTACTGCCAGGGACTGGCATGCAGGGACCAAGGATACTGCCAGACCGGAGGTACCACAACGGGGTGCTGAGAAATAAAAGGGCTGCCAGGAATTAAAACCCAGCAGCTCCGTGGAGGAATGCACAGCACAGGTGACCCAAAACCAACCAGCAAAGTATTCCGTTCCAGATATGTCACAGCCAGTACAAAGCTGAGGGATCACGGGGGTGAGGCTCTCTTCTTCCATGGCCGGCATCTGAGGAGGGCTCTGCCCATCCTTCTGCCCTGGCCGCAATCCGTGAGTTCCCGAATCCTCCCCCAGCATCCAGCTCCCCGCTGGCACCAAGCCCGGGGCTGCCCCACTGCCGCTGGCTCTGCAGCACCCCTGGGATTGCTGTCGGGGGGGAGTGTTGGGTTCTATATGGCGCTTGTACATCTTTCATTATTTTCTCAGGGGTATTACTGTTTTAGTAAAGCTCTTACGTTTTCTCTCCCAGCCTGCAAGTCTCTCTACCGTATTTCCTTTCCCCTTCCCCTCTGGGGAGGGAGAGGGGTTATTAGAGAGTATCTGTCACTTGTTTACAGGTCAGCACAACCTTAAGCCTTGACAGCTAAATTTTGGTGGCCTGTAAGGGGCTTACTCGTATCTAAATATGAATTTTTTTAAAGTGTCATTAGGTCATAAGCAGGGCTAGGTGAGTAAAAGGCAAGGGCATGCTACTTTTGTGGGGAGTTGCCAAACAGAAATGTAAAGTCCTTTAGTTTACATGGGATTACTTTGTTAAATTTACTGAAACATACAATGTATCTGTGTATTCTTATTTAAACTTTTAGGCAATTAAAATCTGATAATGGATGGGGGAGGATGCTCAGAGTCTTTCTGATCAAATTCTCCTTAGCAAATCTGCACAGCATAGCAGAATTCAAGCAAATTTGTGTCAGTGTCTCTCTTTCAAAAATTGGCTTCAGAATGAAAACACCTGTTACTACCCACAAGCAGTAACAGCTAGTAACTACCTGTTACTACATACAAGTTCTGGTATGCAGTAGCTTCAGGCATCATGTTATAAAACAAGAAAGTAAATGCACTGTTTCCAAATCTTGCACTACTCAGCTGGGTCACACTTAACCCAGCTTCAGTCTAGTAAGATCGTCCAGAACACTTCCCCACAGATTTTCTCCTTTTCAGAACTTCTCATGCCTTCATTTTTGGACAGAAAGGCATCTTGAGACATAAAAATATGTAAAAAAATGTTTGTTTTACAGAAACTGTTGCCCAGCTTACTGGCTTCACTCCAGCCTCACACCTTGCAACACTTTTGTGTGTCCATGTACTTAAGTATGTGAATAAAACTCCTCTTTAGTTTTGATAATGTATTTGTTATGTTCTCTGAGCTTTACTTGAAAGCTATGAAGAGCCGTGTTAAAATCAAATGGTTTACAAATATACAGTACAAAGTAGAGCACCTATGAAATACTCTGCAGAATTTTGTCACGGTGTAACGACCACAAATAAAAATGTGTAAAATATTCCAAATGTGAAGTAACCTCTGACCTCTTTTTTATCTAAAGCAGCATATTCAGCTTCAATGCTTTCAGCTTCAGGATCACGTGAAAATACCATTCGAGATTCCAGGTTAAGAGCCAGCTCTTTGTGGTGTTGTTTCTCTGCGCAGTCACATGGGGTATCTTTATTTTCATTTTCTGCAAACAAATCTCCACCATGTTTTACTAGAAGCTGGAAAGTAAAACAGCAAACACTTATTAATTATCAACTCTAATAATACCCTGAAGAAAGGACATGTCAGATAAGAGAACAAGAAAAACATGAACGAGGAGAATAGAAAGAAGAGACAAATATAACAGCAACAGTCTTTGAGAAACAATGATTCTCTACAGTTATTAAATAAACTATTGCTTGATTTCATACATAACCATATCTAGACCCCTGTAATTCCATGGAACCACAAAATTTACAAGGCAATGCTGTACAACGTCTCTGTTAGGTTTTAAGCACCAAACTTCTCCACTGAAATGGTCAGTGCTCTGTAGAAAAGGAGGGGTCTGAGGTCCTCAAGCAGCCGGCAAGATGGAGCTAGAAACACTTCCAAACATCCCTCACGTGTGGGTGTAACGCCACCGCCCTTCCCAGCACTTGCACAGCCGTGATGACAGAAAACGGGAGATTCCCCAGGCAGCTGGGAAGACAGGGTACAAATGCACAGGGAATAGTACTGGTTGCTTCACCTTATTTCTGAGGACAGGAGAAAGTGAAATTCCATAATTGTAATTCAGTCTAGAGTTGTGCCATTTCACCAAGCTTGTCTCTTGCCAGTAACCGCCCAGAAATACAGTCTCTAGCTAATAACACTAATTGTGCTGCTCTGATTACCCTGCCAACTGAGTCTCCTGCTATGAACTGATCAGATACAAGCAAGGACAACAAATGCCACTGATTTTGGAGGCCAACAGTGGACCAGTTAGCTGATTCATTATGACATCTTTATAACATGTGCTAAACTTCTAATGATAGAGCACCCAGGACAATTATTCACTACTAAATGATTCATCTTATTTCTAAAGAAAACTAAAATCTATACACATTACGCTGCCTTAAAGACCATGATGGCAGTAAAAACACTATCCTGTATTTTTAGCCAGGCTATTTCAAAACCCAGCTTCTAATTTTTACACTTATATCCCAAAATAAAAAATATTCAAGCCAACATGGCTTCACTAGGGGCAAGTCGTGCCTGACTAATTTAGTGGCCTTCTACAACAAAGCTACAGCACTGGTTGGCATGGGAAAAGCAACGGATGTCATTTTCCTGGACTCGTGCAAGGCGTTTGACACTGTCCCACATGACATCCTTGTCCCTAAAATGGAGAGACATGGATTTGATAGATGGACCACTTGGTGGATAAAGAACTGGCTGGATGGTCGCACTCAAAGAGTTGTGCTCAATGGCTCGATGTCCACATGGAGATCAGTGACAAGCGGTGTTCCTCAGGGGTCTGCTCTGGGTCCAGGGCTGTTCAACATCTTTGCTAGTGACGTGGATGACGGCACCGAGTGCACCCTCAGCAAGTTGCTGATGACACCAAGCTGTGTG
>NW_009729754.1:0-12399 GCF_000703405.1 Apaloderma vittatum | reverse complement strand
ATAAAAATGTATATAAATATATAAATAGACACACCTCCTCTCCCCAAGGAGCAGGCACCAACCCCTGGTTTCTGCTCCAGTCCTCCAAACACCCCAGAGGGTTTTGGGGCACCCAGTAAGATGAAGGGGCTCTGGGTTGAGCAGTCTGGGATGCGTATTTCCACACTTACCAGTAGTCATGGGAAGTCCCTGGGAGACCACGAATTTTTCCCCAGAGGGATGTGCCGTGCCAGCAGCCAAGCAAGTAGAATCAAGACAAAGACACGCGGAGTTAGGAATAAAACCCTGTGGGACATGAAATAAGACTGGGGAGATCATCAGTGGGAGATCATGAGAGAAAACTGCTAAAACTTCACCCCACTAATGGCTTGTTTTTTACTATCTGAACGAAAAAAATGACTTTTTTTTGTAGCTCTAGCCCCAGAAATTATTCTGTCTGCTGTTGTTGTAATGTGAAGTTTCCTCTCCTTGTATTCAGTACATTTGGTGTTTGCTGGCAAAATAATTCCTGTAAATTATTCAAGTGTGACTTTTTCAAAAGCTGTTTCTCACGTTGCAGTACGATCTGGTTTTTTTAGCCTGATGTGACTATTACAACTGTTATTGTTAACAAGTCCTGTGGAAACCCAGTGCAATTGCTGGAATAATTTTGCAGGCTGTTCTGATAACAGCAAGGATATACATGAAGAGGAAAGAGTTCAGCAGTAGCATAAGCTTCAGGTTTTCAGTTGAACAACAGAACAGAGATAGAGTCCATCCTCTCCAGCAAAGCCTGGGAATCTCCTACACTTAAAATAACAAGTCTTGATGTGTATGATCACTATTGTCAATTTAAATAATCAAATCTGTTCCTGGTACCTCTCCTTTTGTTTGCCTTCTCTTTTCTTCCTTCCACAAAAGGTGTAACATTACGACCCGACGTTTATGGGGATAGAGGACTACAAATTTATTACAACATGTCCGACAACAAAACCTGGGAAGGTTTAGTGACAACTCTTCAGACGTTTCTGACAGGTAAAAATGAGGTTTCCTGTATCATATTGAAGGAACATGTTCTCACATCTCTCGTATTAGGCCTGAGGACCTTAAGTCAGTGTTTCTATTATCACAGATTTTGAGTGGAAAATACATCTGAAAGGGACAAGCAAATCACATCATGAATCTATAAATCAAACACACGTAAACATGTCTATTAAAAGCAGAGCCCTGCTTCAGAGTTTTTACTTGGTTTAATCCTAAATAGCCTTAGTAAAAGAGGCCAATAGAAAGAGTGAAGGAAGAGGCAGGAAAAAAGGTTCTCAGAATTAGTCCCAACTAAATTAATCTAATACTGTCCATGACTACAAATATCAAAGTGCCATAATAATGTCTTGTGAAGCACAAGTGTCGAGAGCAGAGTCAACGTAAGTTAGGTGCTCCATTTGTTTGTTCATACCTTAACATTCACATTCCTTTTGAGCCTTAATATCATATTTCTGCTTCTCAAACATGCATTGAGCAAAATTATATTTGAAATTGACATTTGAAATGGAGCTATCAATACAAACTGCCACTCTTAACTCAGTTTGATCTCATTTTTGCTTTGCTTGGGTATTATAAAAAAAACCAACCTAAAACAAAGAAACCCCCAAACAATTCGGATTTTCCTCATTCCATCTAATCCCATCTTTACTTGAAGTATAATCTCCAGTGATATAACCCCAGCCCGATACTGGAATGGATAACTTCCATATGAAAAACTTCAGAGGGGAATTTTTCCTTTTCCTTCATGCACCTAGCATATACGCCAGCTGCTCAGCATCTGAACATCAACTGCACCAGTGACACGTACTTCATCCAGGACACCTTTGACGGCCCAAATAGAACAAAACTCTCCTGCAAATTTACCTCAAATATGCTTCAAAACTGCTCCGGCATCACAGACTCGACTTTCGGATTTCCAGAAGGAAAACCCTGTTTTATTATAAAAATGAACAGGGTAAGTACAAGCTCAAGGTGCAGGGAAGAATTCACTGAGAAACCCCTGATAGCTTGAGTCTCTGTTGGGAAGCTGCTGTATTGCCTGCTGCCACGGGCTCTAGTCTCTGTACTGGGAAAAAAAATTCATGTGCTTTTCCCAAAAGAACTCCAGAGTTGGTCACCGCCCCTAGGAAAGTAATGTAGGGTACAGTGATCTCTGAACTGACTCTTCAAAGTTTTGGCTTTTGTTTAGTTTTGTTAGTGTCCCCGTAGCGCTCTCACCTGATGAACCTCTAGGTAAAACAGTTTCATTCTGCGTTACCACAACCCTGTGCCTTCAGCTGAAGCACTAAGACACGATAGTAACAGAAGTGACTTCAGAGAGGTGATACTTCCACACCTTATTTCTCCAGGATGCAAAGGAAATCTTTAGCAGGACCTATAGAAACAAAATTCAAACCTAGTGTTTTGTTTTTTTTTTTCTCAGTAAAAACCACCAACACGTTGGATTTTTTTCAAGAGGAAAAAGGGAATCTTCTATGTTTCCTTTATTTTTTTCAGGACATAGACAAAGGCATAAGCATTTTATTTTTGTTTTCAGGTCAAATTCTGAGCATTCTAGTTCAATTTTGGTAGAAAGTGAAGACCTCAAATTCTCCTTCAGCTCCTGAGAGACAAAAATCACTTCATTTTTGGTTTGGCTTGCACCCTAGATGTTTTCAAGAATCTGCGCAAGATCTGTGAAGAGAGCTGGCAGGTGAAATTTTGGCTTTTCCCCAGAATGCCTTTGCCTCCTTCAGCAAGGCCACATGCCAGCCCTGGCAGGGAGCTTTACCTCCTTTCACCGCTACAGGATGCAACCCAATGATACCTGTAGGATCAAATGGGTCTAAGGGTTTCTGCCAAAGACAAGGTTTTCTAACAGGACGTAAGACAAAAAGCACAGAGATTTTATTTTTCCATTATTGTCATAGAATTAGCAGTTTTAGGAGACCTCTGGCTGCCTGGGCGTCAGAAAGAGCAAGCGGTACCTTGCGGGTAAATGAGCTGGACTTGCCAGGAGGCACCTTCAGTGCCTGGCCTGAGCAGCACTGAGCCCTGCTCTCAAAATATCCAGCCATGACAGTTTTTCACCCAGATATGAGAGAGGACATGATCTGTTCGATGGTGCCTTACACAGAAGTGCATCACGCATCCCTCAAAGCTCAGTTAATCGTTTGATTGTTTTTATCCCGAAACACTTTTCAAGATGACCAAGTGCATGTTTTCTGTTTCAGATTATCAAGTTTCTCCCTGGCAATGGTACTGCACCAAGGGTGGACTGCACATATGTGGTAAGTGTATGAGGTCCAAGTCTTAAAACTTTCAAGCACTGCAGCTCTGATAGCAAGTGAACTGCAGTTGTGTCCAGAAAGATAACCCTGAAGCTCTGGAAAACACATAATTCTGGTCAAATACTGGGAATAGTCTCCATCCTGTGCAATCTCTTGCACAAGCAGACATCTTAAGGAAAAAAAAAAAAAGAAATTAAAATGTTTGCTTTATTTTAAACCACCTGAAGAATTGTTTTCCCCGGCTGCAGAGAACATCTGCTGTTTCCTTTCAGCTCCCTGTAGTGAGTTTCATACCTCAGAGCAGCTCCTCCCTCAGGCTCCCTGCACACTTCAGCGGGTCCCACTCACTGAATTCATGACTGTTACGGAAGAACACTTGCCTGTTTCTCTTGGCAGTAGCTAACAGTGGGAGATTTCCACATTTACTTGAAAAATAAAAGTAAGATGGGTGCTAAAAAGACTGCTGAACTTGGGTTTTGGTAGATACCACTTGCTCTTAGCAGCAGTGGCAGCAGCAAAATACTTGCCCAGGGCTGGCTCACAATTGCCTCGCCAACGAAGCTTCTTTCTCCCTTTAACAAACAGGGTGACGAGTCTCGCCCGCTGGAGGTGGACTACTACCCTGTGAATGGCACCTTCAGCCTGCACTACTTCCCCTACTACGGAAAAAAGGCACAGGTGGGTGCTCACAGATTTCAGTATCACTTGCCTTCTTGATATCTGTATGAGATGAAACGTATGGAGCATCTCTGCAATCTTACAAGTAATGGAGAGAAGGCTAATTTTAATGCTTCGTTTCTAAATGAGCAGTGTGAAATTACTTTTTTATTTTTTTTCCCCCCACCTCCTAGCCCAGTTACAGCAATCCTTTGGTGGCTGTGAAATTTCTCAACATTACAAGGAACGTAGAAGTTAAAATAGTGTGCAAAATCATTGGAGCTGGAATTACCTATGATAATGTTCATGATCCGTATGAAGGAAAGGTGGAATTTAAATTGAAAATAGAAGACTGAGCAGCAACAGAGACACTCCTGAAAAACACACATGAAGAGTAAACTTACCTGCTACTACATTCATTTGTATTTATTTTCTATGCTTTCCATATAAATTTATGAAAATTGTAGTGCAGAGACCTTTTCTACTGAAAGATGACCCATATAGCTAAAATTCAAGATACCACGCAGTGTGTGAAGGAGATGAGGATTGCCTCGATGTACATAACTTAATATTCCATGGCTACACTCTGCTGCTGCCTTCATGCAAATATTTGTACAAAACAAGTTTCTGCTAAACTCAGCGGCTGTGCCTTCTTCAATGGAAGAAAGTGTAGCATCAAAACATCACTTCTCAAAGTATAATAAATAATTGATGTATGATATTAAATCCTGGCTATTGAGAAATAATTAGATAGCTAGAAAAAGAAATCAACACTTTGAAATACTGGCAAGTAACATAATTCTCAATCTCTCTTGTATAGAATGCGTAAATTACAAAGGTATACTAAAATTATCTGTATCCCAATGCATCTTTTTTCGTACTAGTCATCCAAGTCCGATTTTTTTAGTTGATACATCAATGACTGCAAAGGAAGTGAACTTGAAATCTGTCCCCTAGCTTACAGATTTTCTTGTACCATTTACAACTTCTGTATGTATATCATTACTGAAAATGATTGGTTAGACTGTAACATGCAGATTCATCCAGGAAGACTGTTCATTTAACCATCAGAGCTTGTCATTTGTTTTTTTCCCAGCAGAACAGTCCTGTATTGCAATGAGTTTTGAGTTACTTGGAGTAACCCAGAAGACATTAAAGTAATACTAAATTTTTAAGTGAATCTAAAATTTGGTACGTCTAGCTCTACCACACATAATACAAAGACATGAAATTGCTGTGTCTTTATAACGGTTGTTAGATGAAGTCCAGGATGCTTCAGCCAGAGAGTAAACATTGCACAGAAAAAAGATACTCAAGAGAAGAAATCATTTTACACCTTGACTGCCTGGACATTCACCTTTGATACAGTGACTGATTCAGATAGTCCGCTTGCAGAAAGAATCCAGTTGGAGGGGAGTATTTCCCCTTCAAAACCACAAATGGTATTTCCTAGAAAAACAGGGCATTCTGCATTTCAGAAACAGTAAGAAAACGCATCCTCATCTAAGATTTTTTTTTTCCCCATGGCTTTCCATGTTTCTATTTTTACAGTGGGACTTTGCCTCTCTTCAAAGAGACTGAACGAAAATCAATTTTATATCCTTGTAGGAGCATAGGCCTCGCCCTGTGCAGCTACTAAAAAAACACGGTAAACAATAAAATTATAAAATTACTATTGATAACAAAATAGCAATTCACACTCAAAGGTAATTCAAGGTTGTCTATAAACAGAAAATTCAAATATTACCAAGAAAACCAAGAACTGTTGTCTCTAACACTGGCAGATTCTCTGCTCCACTGTATTCGTTTAGCATCTACAATTTGCACGTTTGAATGAGGTGATGCTGTTTTACAAGCTCACGTTTTAGTTCACACCACAGCATAATGTGGGAAGATGCTCAACACATTTCCCATGGACTGGGTGTCCACACAACAACAGCTGAGATGAACTGCTTTGTGTAAAAAAAAAATTTTGATGGGATAAATACATCAAAAGGCAAGACTGAAGTGTCCCCGTGTTGACCAAAAAGGATGATGCATTCTGAAGTCAAAAAACAGGTATGCAGGTCCACCTGACCTGGTTCTTTAAGTACAAAGATTGTCATCCTGAATTTAGACCTCTCTTGAACTTTAAACATCGGAGATTCTTCTCTTTTTTTTACTGGAATTACAAATAATAATACAGAAAAAGGTTTGTGGCTAGTGCGGCCAAAATAGAAAAGCTCTAGGAAACCTCTAAGTGTATTATCTGGCTATAGTTATTATAAGCTTGTCTGGAATCCAAATATAAGCACATTTAAATATCGGAATGACCTGCATTCAAGTATTTTGTAATAGTGCAATGGCACAGTCCAACACTACGTACAAGTAATTCATGTTGTGAGCACTGTAACCATCAAATCGGCAAAGACAGGCTTGCACAATTGCACTCTGGAAACACCCAAGGGACAGAAGTTACATGATAAAGACCAAAATAAACACAGGGGAAGGAAACCGGGCAGGGTATCCTGCAAGATGGCCTGACTGGCAAAAGCAAAACCAAGTTAAGGAGCAACTGCATCCCCCTTTAGGCAGCTGAAAGGGGGGGACAGCAAGCCTAAAATACCAACAGTGACAAGGGAGAAATGAAGACAGACACTTCCTCTCATGGAAGAGCTCTTCAGCCCGAATGCCTTCACCTTGGAGACTGATAAGGACCTTGGCCATCAGCGCCAGCTGTGCAGCAGTAGCTCCATGCTGTTGTATAGTCACAGTCAACTTAGTGTACAAGTGTTATAGACTAACAGTTTTATATAAGTATCAACAATAATTAATAACATGTAAGAACTAATCATTCACACAAAGTTTGTTGTTGAGGAATGAACTCAGTAGCTTTGTTTTCAAGTTTAAAACTGGCTTCATTTTTCAGTCTTTTAAGCAGTCCCACTGCAAGTCTCCAATTCCTTGAGAGGGATACACACCCATGTCGATTCACAGAACTGTTTAGGTTGGAAAAGACCTTTAAGATCATTGAGCCCAACCATTAACGCAGCAATGCCAGGTCCACCACTAAACCATGTCCCTGAGCACATCTGCGTTTAAATACCTCCAGGGATGAGGACTCCAGCACTTCCCTGGGCAGCCTGTTCCAGTGTCTGACAAGTCTTTCAGTGAAGCTTTTCATAATACCCAATTTAACCCTCCCCTGGCACAACTTAAGCTCATTTCCTCTGGTCCTATCGCTAGTCACTTGCAAGAAGAGACTGACCTCCAGGTCACTACAACCTCCTTTCAGGTAGTTGTAGAATGATAAGAACATATATAGATGTATACATACACACAGATATACATCAATTCAGTTGCAACATTAAAGACAGTTGATTAGACCAAACAACATAAACAGGAAAAAGCTGTGAGGCTACATGGAGTTTTGGTTAGGAAGCTGAAGGAGCATACTTAAGAATAAAATGCAAGTAAAAGCAAATTCCTGAGTTCAGTTAGGTGTTGATCAAGTAGGACATCCAGCAGAAAAGGCAGTTAGCCCGTGTCTCTGGAGCAGTGGAGGGGGCATTACCAGAGATGACCGTGCCAGACCGTCCACCCACTTTGCTATCAGTTATGCACAGAGAGGTTAGGCAGGACAGGGAAGACAGTGCCATAAAACTAGCATCATCTACACCATGACCTTTTATATCCAATACTTTTTAGTTTACAGATGTTCCTTAAAGGCGTTAAATAAAATTCTTCAAGATCAGTGCAGAGACCAGCACCTGCTTTGCGTTGTATCTTCCTCTCCACACCTCCATCTATTCTTATTAATATTAGTATGACTGGTAAAGCAAACAAATGAGATGTAAGGTTGAATCTCTATTATTAGGTAGAAGAGGGTAAGATAGGACAAGCGGAAACGGCATGCACAGAGGAAATGGTGACACAACGGAAAGTTGTGTCGGGAGGTTTAGACTGGATATTATGAAAAACTTTTTCACTGAAAAGTTTGTCAGGCATTGGAATAGGGCCCATCCCTGGGAGGTATTTAAAAGACCTGTAGTCACGGTGCCCACGGACATGGTTTAGTGGTGGACTTGGCAGTATGAGGTTAACGGTTGGACTTGATTTTAAAGGTCTTTCCCAACAGAAATGATTCTATTACAAATGGTGAAATCAACAGAGCACAGAAAAACACTGAATACCAAGATGCTTGATGCTTAAAAAGATTTGTTATGCTATGACTATGAGACTACAAGTTCAAAATGTTTGCCTTTCAGAATTGCTAAGTACTATATATTAATAATTAACTCTTTGCTTAATGGTCTCACATGATGTCATTGCTATTGCACTTGGGAATTCCTCTCATAATTTCATATAACTGGTTTTAATCTCTTACCTGTAATAGAAGTCAGGCAGAGATTGATTCTGCTGCAAATAAAGCTGTCTATCCCTGGGCTACTTTCAGTAATTGCATGCAGAATAACAGCTGCATCAATAACACTTGCAGAAAATATTTTATGCCTTGCACATACACTCCCTTCACAAACAATTTCTTTCAGACACAAAAGTTCAAGCTCAAACAAGATTATCTTGATTAACATAAAATAAAAATGTGCGTGAAAGAACAGGTGTCCTTTTCTTTTCCTCTATTTAATCCGAAAATCTGTCTCTCACTGGGGACAAAGATCCTTCACTCCTCTTCCAAATTCTTTGTTTGACACCAGAGTGTTAACAATGGACACGGGGCACTTATTACACCAAGAGCAGACATCGGCTGAAAACTCACTTTTTAGGATACCACTGCATCTCTCTCACTTGGTCTAAAAGGAGAAGGAACTGAATTCTGAAGAGACAGTTGAGGTAGCATCATTCATCATTAATGTGTGCATTTATGTATAGTCCTACCGTTATCAATGTGGGAATTCTATCACTCCAATCAAAATATGTTCCAGGGGTTGATTTTAATTATTCTGATTTCAAGTCCCTGTCCTTAAATCTTGTGTCACTTTCCCCTCTGATACTGAAGGGCCTGTTAAAATGGTATCTTCTTGTGTGACCTGACATAAATCCAGTAATTTTTCTTTTTTTTTTTTTTTTAAATAAGCCAAGAGAGTTCCTTAAATCTCCAACTAAAAGCTCTTGACCTTAGGTATGAAGTAACAGGGGGAAGGACTTTTTTTTTGAGTTTTCCCCAATTTTTCCAGTACGCTTTTTTAAAAGATGATGCTCAGAAGCACGTAGCTGCTCACTGTTAGTCTCACTGTATGTATTTGGATGAACAGCACTTTCCAATCCAGTGTCAGTTTTAACCCATACATTCACAATCAGATTAGACAGTTCCTTAGAACACTGTGTAGCAGACATAGGCGGTTCTTGTTCACCTCAACACTCAGACCATTTTTGGGATGCCACATTTCCATCATGTAGTCTTACCTCCTCCTGGAAGTACAGCTTGAATTCTTTGTTCAAAAGACGCGTAGCTTAACCATAACACTTTCTGGATATGCCCTGCTTGCCAAGCAATCCACAGTAATCTGTCCTTTTCATTGTTTACTTCTTTTCTCACTGCTTAAAACTATTTTTTAACTCTCTTCTGGGTTACTGAAATGTTAAAGAGAAGTACAATCTCACTTGATGAAGCTATCCAGTCGGTGATAATGCCACAAAACCTATTTTTGATTCAGCACTAAACTGTTAACAACTCTTTAAAATAAAATCTGTTGATATCAAAATATGTTTTAAAAATCAGAACGTAATGAAAGAGAAAAGGCTTGAAAGTGCTAAAACATATCAGTCATTTCCTTGATCAGCTAAAAAGTTACTATCTCCTCCCATATTAATTTGGTAAGACCTATTCTGTCCTTTGCCATTAATAATTAACCTTCTAGGCTTTTAATTTTCCTTTAGCTATTTCCTTCAACAGTCTTTCTAACATGAGGTTCTGCACTGATCTCAGGCTCTTCTGGGCTACATTTGGACAGGACTTCCTCACAGCACTTTGAAAACCAGCACTCTGGCATTATTTTAGTCTGTAAGAACGTACTACTTCAAGGTTCATTAAAAATCAGCATCAGAAATGTAGAGACCTACTTTAGCTAGCATAAATTACCTGGCCTGGGTCACCCATTTTAAGGGAGCTAAGCTTCAAGTATGTGCTTAATGTTCTGCTTTATTTTTAATGAATTATAGCAAGTTTACACGATAACAACACATGGACCTTACCCAAGGTCTGTAACTCTGTTGTCTTTTAACATGTTATATTGAAGAATTTTTCCATTCTGCTCTGACTTAGCCCACCTGACAAGTTAGGGCTTCACTATTAACAGCGATGTACTATGATGTGTACACAATGATGTGCACACAATGATGTGCTAAAAGAAGATCAAATCTCTGCACTTAAGTGTGTATTTCAACCTGTTGAAAACATCCACAAACATAACAAACAAAAGAGGTCAGTGCAGAACAAAGAAAAGCACTTGTAAGGATATCACATGGGTGATTTTTGATTAACACTGGTCATCTTTGTTTTCTGCCACATCAGGACATTCTGCCTTTATCACAGCAAAGATGTGAATCAATAATCATGGTTTTCTCTGATTAGTGTTTTCCTTGTTAGTGCTGACATACTTTGAACGTCTCTCTGGGGACAGCAGTCCTCCAACTGAGAGGCAGATGTGGTGAGGTGACAATCATCATCACGCCAGATGTGAATTACCAGTGCAACCGCACACTGGAAGCAGGCAACGGCATGTTGGTTGTTACTGTTCTCCATTCTGCTCTCAGCATCAGCTCTATTTCTGCTTCTTGATATTTCATCTTGAAGGAAGAGAGTCTTCACTTCCGCTGGTTAGCTCAGTCAGTTGAGCTTGGTGCGCTCAGTCCCCATGTGTTGCCTGATCTAGTTGAGAGGCGTCCCTGCCCAGGACAGGGAGGTTGGATTAAATGATCTCTAAGGTCCCTTCCAGCCTAGGCCATTCTATGATTCTATGATACTACAATACCTGCTCACCTTAACTACCTTTCTCATCACAGGAGCTGGGTAACTGATTCTTCGATACGCAGTAATCCAGATGACCCCTTTGTTCGTGATATTGATATATGCTATTTTTTAACATGTCTTCTTGTTTTCTTTTCCTCTCTTTTATGGGATCCCTACAGTAACTGATGCTGGAAGGCACCTCAGGTCATCAATTTCTGCTCTAAGCACGGTCAGGTGTGAGGTCAAACTCTACATTGCTTAGGGCTTTTATCCTGTCTGGTCCTGAAAAACCTAAGGATGGAGTAAGCACAATCTGTTCTACAGCTTGGCCATCTTAAGTTCCAGTTGGAAATGCTTCTGTTCCAGCTTGTGTCTGTAGTCTCTCATCCTCCTACCATGCACTACGGTGGGCAGACTCCATCTTTGCAATAACCTTCTCACTGTACTGGAGAGCTGCCATTAGGTCTCTCAAGGTCACTTCTTCAGGCTGAACAAGCCACTCTCCTGATAGAGCAACTGCTCCAGCCTCATAAGCACCTTGCTAATCCTCCAGAATTCAAGAAAGCTCAGAGAGAAATCAGAAATCAAGAAAAACCTTGACAAAATCTTAACCCCCCAAATTAGAAAACAAGGTATTAAAAATTGGTACTCTCATTGTGCTGGCTTGTCTTTTCTTTTCCTGATAAATGAATGACAATCAAGGTAAAGTAAGGCTTTAACAATAAAGAACGTGACATTATTCCCATCCTTCTGAAACCAGACAGATCTGAGAGGGGCTGAAAGCTGCTAATATAATGTAGGAAATCCCTACAGGAAACACGAACTATCTGGGGAAAAGACAGTGTATATACACTCTCCTTTCTACTGAAGATCATTCCAGTAGTATCACAATGTGCTGCTTTTTCTTTTTTCTCCTTTCCCCCTTTTTATATTGGAGCAGCATCCAATTTTCACATTTCCCATTAATGTGAAGATTTCACAACCTATATATTCCTAATAAAGAAATTAAGATACTTATCTTGCAACAGTTACCTCCCCTTCCATGAACAATTTAAGAAAAAGTCACCTTCAAGAACCACTATCCTATCAATTCCATTTATTCTTTCTTCTCTGCAGTAGTTTGCTTTTCATTGCAGGAAGTTTAAAACACAACAACAGAAAAATTTTCAAAGTCACAATTGCTCTTCTTTAGTTAAGACAAGTAAAATAGCTACAGGAAAAGCAAATCAGTTTACTTTTGAAACAAATAAACAACCAAAAAAAGCAAGAAGTCCTTCTTAAGTTGTTGTACATGTCAAAACAGAGATGGTCTTTCAAAGCCCAGTACCGCTTTAGGAAAACTATTCCGAGAATTTTCCTGCAGAACTATTTCAGAGATACAAATACATGTTACAAAACTGCTGACAATTTAAGAGTAACAGTATGTGCCTTCCCTGTCATGTTTTTCCCCAATCTGAGCCCTTATTACTGTTCACAGAACCACAGAATGTTAGGGGTTGG
>NW_009729753.1:0-3935 GCF_000703405.1 Apaloderma vittatum | reverse complement strand
GGCTGCTCCTCGGAGCTGCACAGATCCCACCCAGCCAAGCCTGCCAAGGGTAACAAGGATTTGGTCATGTTTTACGTTATCTAAGCAACAATGACCCTTGTCTTCCTCCCCGGGCAAAGCTCAGCAGCTCCACATCTGCGCAGGAGGGGAGCTGGGCAGAGGTGAGGAGCAACAGGCCCCAGAGCAGGACGGCCCTGCTGTCCCGACCGTCCCACCCCTCGTCCACAGGCAAGAGTTACGGGGAAAAGAAGGCTCCGCAGCACTGACACGTCTCATCGCACCTTTGGCTCAGCTGCTAGCAGGGGCGTGCAGCTCCCCTTCCCAAGACACAGCACAGCCCTTGTCTTTTATTTCATTATACTATTCAGGCCATTTGTCCAGAGAGAAGATTTCCACACCTTCAACACCCATCACGCTGTCGACCTATGGCTTAAATTCCCAGCTGGGCATGAGCTCGGTTTCCTCCTCTTCATTTTACGGAAAGGCAACTGAGGCAGATAAAAGCACTGCTGTAGCTTAGAGGTGTTTTGCACCTGCACTTCTCCCAAGTGCCTGCTACGTCCTGCCAAGGCTGGCCTGTGAGTCTGCCGTCTGCCTCTAACTGACCCCTTTCAGAGGCTCGACTCACCTAGCTATGCCCAGGCACAGACAGATTTTTCCCAAAAAGTTTGCTTTCCATAGCCTAAACAACACGTTTAGACATCCCACAATTTTATTTTTAACCCCCCGCGGCTGCCAGCCCTACTCCTCCAAAGGCCTGTTTTCTATAGGGGTCTGAATCCTGGGTCATCTACCGCCACCACCTGCGACTCCTCGAACGCTTCCATCACCCCTCCCTCCGTACAATCCTAAACATCCGCTGGAGCGACTACGGGACTGATGTCACTGTCCTTGAACGGGCAGGGGTCACCAGTATTGAGGCCGTGCTGCTGAGGACGCAGCCCCAAAGAGGAGCCCCGAGGACTCTCTGAAAGAACACCTCAGCTTTGGCCATACTGACTGCCAGCAGTGTCCACTCTGGCCTCCAGTCGGGAGACGTGGCGACACACCATCCATCACGCTGCTGCCTCCTTTGAGAACGCACCTAGAATGAGTCTCGAGGAGAAAAGACACCACAGAAAGAACGGTGCCTCAGCAATACTGCCTAAGGAGACTTTCCACTGTGCCTTTTGCAACCAGACTTGCCTATCCCACATCGGCCTTTCTAGCCATCCGTGCGCTTGTAGCAAGCGTGGGTAGAGCCCTTCCCATATCTTTGTTTGAGAAGCCCAGCCATGATGATGAATTTTTTTTTTTATTCTCCCAAAAAGCTCGAGATAAGAAGCAACCACCAGCGAGATACTGTCGCCTTGATAGCGCAGCTACAAGAGGGACTCGACATTTTTCGAGCCTTCGCTGCCTGGCTTGCTAAAGCTTCACCCAGCACACCTGCTAAAGGCCAATTCTCTCTTAAGAGCTCTCCCCTTAACTCATGCTCTCATCTCCTCTCCAGAAACACAGGTTGCCTCACTCAGCCCGTGGTACATCATCCACAAGGGACATCTTTGCAGAATGCTCCCAGCCCCGCGCTCAGGCAGCACCCGACCACCACAGCGCAGAGTCAGAAGGTTGACAGCTCCCAGTCACGTTTCGAGAGGTCTTCGGCTGCCGTGGGGCCAACACAAACCTTTCCCGTGGGGCTTTCAGGCAGGAACAATCCTAGAATGCCCGTCTGAACCGGGCAGTCGCTTCCAGGGAGCTGGGGCCATTGGTGCAGAAAAGCGAGACCAAGTCTTGCACCAGCACAGGGATTAAAACTAGGGGAGCAGGGACAACAGCTGCTCCTTCGGATGACATCTCTGCTAAATTAACTGCTGTCACACCCTTCACTAGACAGAAGGGTTACAAGTCTCTTTGCTCTCAACCTTACTACTTGAAAGATTTTCCTCCAGTCATGCCAGATGAGAGCACTGCACCCTTCCCGAGCGTCCTACCGCACCCAGAACAAACCCACCATAAATGTCACGGCCTCTGAGAGCGTAAGATGGAATTTGTTCCCGCTCTGGCACTCTGCGACACACGGTGAAGAGAAAAACACTTGGTTAAGAAGTCCACAGGGCTCCCCAATCACGTTACCCCAACCTGAAGGAAGCACGGGAAAGCCCGCCAGCGGACCCAGGCTTCGTTTGACGGTTTGCAGCACCGCGACCTATGCACAACCCGCAACGGCTCTTAACCGGAGGTTTTATTTTCTCATTTCATCATTTTCTCCCACAGCTCACAATGTTTGTTATTCCAGTTGAGGCGCCGAGGCCCTGCAGTCAAGTCCCTGAGATTCAAGTGTTCCTGGCAGCTTAGACAGGCATGCAGAAATCTCCAAGACAAGCAGAAATCAGCATGAGAAAGCAAATAAAGAATTTACTTAAAAAGAAGAACAAAACAAAAAAAAACAACCCACAACTATTTCATACCATGGCACCTTTTTCCTTTTTTTTTTTTTTTTAAATGTCTGGCTGATGTTTTTTAAAAGCTCAGGGCCGGCAAACCTTTGGAACATATGGCCCAAGAAGAGCACATGGCACTCCTCCTCGCAGCAGCGGCACACGGGGAATACTCAGTGGATCCACCCCGGATCCACCCCGGTGCTCCCTGCCCAGCTGCAGAGGTCGGGTTTGCTTAGCAAAATGTGCCATTAGGTCCACACAGAGGGAAATCTCCCTCAGCATAGCCAAGAAATTAAAGCTTTGGGATGCAGGATGGGGAAAAGAGAACGCTGCCAGAAAAACACAACGAGGGCAAATCGGAACATCGACTGCATCTCCCTTTCGAGCTGCTAGGCAGTCCCTACCTCAGAGGAATTGCAGTGACAAAGGACAGAGCAGACCTCAGTAATTTTTGCAGTTCTGCTCTTTTAATGACATAACGAAGCAGATCATTCAAAATTCAGACATTGAAAGTAAACTATTTCCACCTCAGACTTTCTATGGACAGCAAGCACCCGGCAGGAACAGGGAAGAGGCTCAACACATTCGCGATAGCTTGAGCTTCTTGCCCCTGTCTTTAAATCTGAGATGAGCTCCCGCAAGCAGGCGAGGAGAGGTGGGAGGATTCAGTCCCTAGAGCAGCTTCAGCAAATCAAAAAGATTTAGGTGGCGAGTAACAGGCAGGCGGTATTACAGAAACCAAATCCAGTTTATCGCTTTGTAAGGATCGATAACTGCAAAGCTCCCTGACCATGAAGATCGCTGTGCACGGAGCTGTGCCCCCGTGATTTGTGTCGCTGCCAACTGTCCTCGTCCTATTAAGTTATTCTCTGAGGCTGCCTGGCAAAGTCCCGAGTGGCAGCAGACCCCCAGCACTGCCCGCACACTAAGTAGATGGCAGGGTCCTCAGGCATGAGATGCCTCAAACTGGCGTGGAGGGAAACTTTCTATTCGATGGTGACAGAACAGCCACGCAGACTTGCCAAAAAGACTGCTTATATAGCCCAGCTTGGCTCACCACAGCAGAGAGACCAAGAGAAGAGCGATGCTCTGGAAAATGAGTGCAACACTGTTTGTCAGCAAGGTCGCTTTGGACAGATTTTAAACTGTCTTCTGAAGGATTCTAAAATGTTATGCCTCGGGCCTCGCATCAGCCCTGGCAAAGAGAGGATTGTTCCTCTGCAGCCCACTTAAGTTTCTCAACCCTCCGCGGGACTACCTGAACTGGCCAGTGAAAGGACAGGCTGGACCCATCACCTGTTTGACCTAAAGCAGCAATTTCAGTAGCCCTCAGGATATACACACCAGGCTATATATACATATATACAAATATATTCATCTGTATATACCTGCTCACATGGTCCTCAGGAACAAACACAGCTCTAGAGCGTGAGAAAAGGGTTTTCCCCCTTGCCCGTGAGAAAAGGGTTTTCCCCCTTGCCCGGGTGAGGCAAGGCTGGAAGTTACCGGGTT
>NW_009729752.1:3023-5824 GCF_000703405.1 Apaloderma vittatum | reverse complement strand
CCCCGGGGCCGAGCTCCTCCGTGCGCCAGGCCATGGGTTGCCCCCGCCGTCGAGGGGAGCCCGGAGGGGAGGCTGTGGGGCAAGGAAGGAGAGCTGGCACAGCAGAGGGGACCCCACGCCCACCCCGCCGCCTTGCTGGAGCTCAGCCCTTGGTGCAAAAGGACTTGGGCTGCCCCGTCCTCCCCTTCTCCTCCTCCGGACCCCTCAGGGACCAACCGAGGGTCCGCAGGGCCCGGGGGTTGCCCCCTGAAATCCCAGCCCCTTCTCTTCCCATGGGCTCGGCGGCCCAGTCTCTACGGGATACGGCCTTCTGGGGAGGACAGAGGACCCCCCCAGCATCTTAAATATTTTAAAAGGGTTTATTCTGTACTTACAGTGAGGGAAATTAAAAAGAAACAGTAAAATATTTGAAAATGAAGTGCATTATGTTTAATAAATTTAAAATGAACAAAGGCTGCTATATTGCCAGCAATATCATTTCTTGCCCAGGGGCATTAATAAAGACTGAAAGGTTTGGAAAAAAAAACAATATTTTCTATTAAAATTCTACGGTGCGTTTCAATATTAAAAGGATAGGTGATGAATTTTCAGTGTTACTCAGACGGGGTCAGCGACTAATTTCATTTCTTTCTGGTCAGCATTCTGTCGATAATTAATCAAAAGCAGAGTTTCTTAATGAAACACTTTTCATAAGGTGATAATTAGCAGGAAAGACGCCGAGTGCAGACAGTCACTGGTAGCTGTCTGATAACCAGAATGAAATCAGGGCTGGGTCCAGGGAGTTAAGCAAGAGCTCAAAAAAAAAATTTTTAAAAAGGAGAAGAGAAGGAAAAGGAACGGGGGAGCCGCCTTGTGCAAAGTCCCGAGAGAGGGTTGTGTTTTTCCGCCCGGTGCTGATCGCTTTTAACACCCAAGTTGGTGCAATTTTGCCTCCCGGGCCCCGCGGGGAGCGGAGCCGGAGTGCAGCCCCTCCGGGCCGGCCCCAAACCGGGGGGCTCGAAGCAAAGGTGCCTTCCCCCCATCCCTCCGCTTTCTCGCCCCATGCATTGAGCTTAAGGGGAGAAATCAGTGCAGAGGACACAGTTCCCACAAGGGCCCTTCTCCGGCCTCACCCCGCAAAAACGCGTGGAAAGAGTAAATGAAGTCAATGAAGAAAATCAGCAGCGATTAGTGAAAGCACCGGGGGCCGGGAGAGCTGATGCTCCGGCCAGCAGAGTGTCTGGTAACAATTACAAAGATACCCCGCGTATAAACAAAAGGAATTAGCCCCTGGAATGATACTAAACAGTGCAAAATTAGCAGAAAGTTGTAATAACTGAGGGATTAAAAAGGACCTGGCATTAATTCGTGGGTCTGAGGAGAGCCCAGTAGAAGAGGGAAGAGAGGTGTGTTGAACCTTTAATTAATATTTGGCTGGAGCATACCTTATTCATAATATTCATTGATGTAATTACTCCACAAACAGACAGGGATAATTTGTTTAGATAGATAAAAATAACCTTCAGGTGAGATTTTAAATACAAAACAAATCTATCCCTTGCATCTAGTCTGGCACTTAAACAACAAACCTTTCAATGGGCTTTTTTCTCATATTAATATATTTTTTTTTAATCCGAACATGAATGACAGGTACCGCTTTCCTGCGTCGCCGGGTTTTTTATTATGAAATTCTCCTGAAATGCTGTAAACTTTCAGATAAAGCTGAGAGGCAGGAGGCTGTTGAGTAGATGAGATTATTGATAGTTATTGAAAGTATCCAAATAGGATTTAGAAATCGGGCTCCTGCGCCTTTAATAGAATTCCAGATAATCTTTTATCACAACAAGACACCCATAGAATTATTTAAACAGATTGGACTATTCCAGCAGCAAATTTCAATTATTCTAATGCTTTAATAAATGTGTTGTGTGTGTATTAAATTCAAGCTTCTTAATCCAAATTTTACGATTTAACTGCTCTGATTTTTCATTACAGCTACACCCACATACAGCAATTTTTTTTTTTTTCCTTAGGAAACTGATGCCTTATCAAATCGGGCTCGCAAATAAAATACAAAATAAAGTCTTACTTTGAAGTGAGTTCTGGACGCCCCTAGACAGACAAACAAGAGACACCGCAAGCCCCTGCGAGAAGGATGGGAGCTCAGGTAGGAAATATGATGAGAAGGAGGAGGAAAAAAAAAAAGAAGAAAAAAAGAAAAAATCAAAACGCAGGAAAATTAAGAGTGGAGGATTGAATTGATGGGATCTGGGGGCTTTGTGACTGGAACCTTTTGTTTCAATATTTATTTCCTCGGAGGTTAATACCTTTTTTCTTTTTAAACGTAACAGCAGGTGAGAGGGAAAAGCGTGGCCTTCAAAATCTGTCAGCATCAAACCAACTAAAGGAACGGGATTATCAAACAGTGGGAGAGAAACAATATTTTAAATTATCATTAAATTATGTAGACAAGCTCTCGAAAGGAGGAGGGCACAAAACGGATCAGCGGCTTCCCCTGCGCGCACACACGAGTGCGTTCAAACGCGTTCCTCTTTCTTCCCCCCCAAAAAAGGAAAAAAAAACATAATAATGAATAACGAGGGGCGTCCTCTGTCGAAAGGGGAAGAGTTAGCAGGTTTTTAAATATGAGAAGTCCCGAGTAATGAGTCAACCGTGGCCTCTAGCCTCGCAGAGCCCATAACCGGAACCGGCGGAGTCCCCCCTGCCCGGGGCTCCCCTCGACGAGGCCGCCGTCCCCACTCGGGGATTTCCCGGCCCCAGGACGGAACCGGCGGCATATGCAGATGCGGCGCTCATTAATT
>NW_009729752.1:2033-2951 GCF_000703405.1 Apaloderma vittatum | reverse complement strand
GTCTCTACCGGCTCGGCTGTCCCTGTCCCTCCCCCGGGGCTGGGGGGCACCGGGGCTGCACCCCTCGGCGGTACCCTAGGAGGGTGACTCCTCCCCGGGGGCAGAGCATCCCTTCCCCGGAGGCAGATCACGACTCCAGCCCCCTCGCCAACCACCCCAAACTACCACAACCCCCTAGAAGACACCTCACAGCCCCCCCCTCCGCCACCACCCGAGGGGAGCCCCTGACACGCGTTATTTGCTTACAAGGGGCCCGGAGGCAGCTCAGTCTCCGGGGCTGCAGTCTCGTTATTAAGCAGTTCAGTTTGTTAATATTTCAGGCCTGACCCTGGCAAGGAGGATGTGCAGAGCAGCCCTGACCCCAGCCTGCCGCCTTAAAGTACTTTTGTAATCAGCTGTTAACTATACAAATAGCCTTGCTGCTAAGGATTATCAGATAATCGTATTTTATTAACTGTGAGAGGCAGCCTGTAAATATTTAGTTTTATTATCTCGCAGGGTATCAAATATTACTCCAAATTTCCTACTAACGGATTTTGCTCTCCTTCCCCCGCTTGAAAAAGTTGTGCAAGTTTAATTTTATTATTTATATTTTGAGAGGTGGTAAACATTTCGCTTTGTTTGACTGGAGTAATTGTGTAAATCTTATTAGCAATATGCATATTTACTGTAGTGCTATGCAATGTTAAATTGGTTTTAAATTATATAATTACTACTCTCTATTCCTAAATGGATATTTAGAGCAGGTTGGAAATTGTTGTACTTCCCGGGACCTCTCCGGACGGCTGCGAGGCGCCTTCCCAGCACCCCCACCTCCAAAAAGGGGCTCATTTTTTGTGTCGCAGTAGGAGAAATGGCAGGTTGGGGCTAAGGGGGGGGGAGATGCGGGGTGGGCGGACCCGCCGGGCCCGGGCTCGG
>NW_009729751.1:0-1693 GCF_000703405.1 Apaloderma vittatum | reverse complement strand
CTTCCTGGTACCTCATCTCTATAACTGTTACATGATGTATATTACAAAGGTAACATGTGCTTTAGATTTCCCCGAGAGGAAACTGGTAGCAGCGCTAATACACAAAATGCCTAGAAGAATGGATGCACAGACAGTTACTCCCCTTTACCTTTTTCACCTGCCAGGATGCTCTTGTTCGTATTTCCTCAAATGTTATCAGAGCTTTATAAGGCACTTCATGTCCTGGATTTTAATAATTCCTCACTGCCCCTTTAGAATCATAGAATAATTTCAGCTGGAAAAGACCCTGAAGAGCCCAGCGTTTTTCCCAGCCCTATCAACCAGCTAAACAATGTTCCCCAATGCAACCTCCACCCTTCTCTTAAACACCTCCAGGGACGGTGACTCAATCACCTCCCTGGGCAGCCTGTTCCAATGGCTGACAACCCTTTCAGTGAGAAATTCTCCCTAATATCCAACCTGAATCTCCCCTGGTGCAACTTGGATCCATTTCCCCTTGTCCTATGACTCTCCATTAGGGAGAACAGACCAACCCCTGCCCCACTACAACTGCCTTTCAGGTAGTTGTCGAGAGCGATGAGGTCTCCCCTCAGTCTCCTCCATGCTAAACAGCCCCAGATCCCTCAGCCTTTCCTCGTATGACTTATGTTCTAAGCCCTTCACCAGCTTGGTAGCCCGCCTATGTACCCTCTACAGCACCTCAGTGTCCCTCTTGTAGTGAGGGGCCCAAAACTGGACACAGGACTCAAGGTGAGGCCTCACCAAAGCTGAGTACAGGGGCATGATCACCTCCCTGCTCCTGCTGACAGCACCATTCCTGATCCAAGCCAGGCTGCTGTTGGCCTTTCCAGTGTTCTGACTGAAAATTACTAGTATTAGCCCTGCTTAGAAGCCTGTGTTCTTATCACACTAAATGCTTTATTTCTCATTAGATTTCTCCTGGGTTCAACAAGTTTTTAAAGGCTGACTTATGAATCTACCGTAATAAAGACTTTATTGTCTATCAGAAGTTGACCAGATGAGTACAGAGTAAGCCTAGAAATACAGGAGAGGATGTCTAAAACAGGGAAAGGCAGGAGAGATAAGCACTAGTAGTATAAAATAACGAGCTCACCTGCAGAATCAAAGTAGTCTCTCTCTGCCCTTCCCTGTACATACCCTCACAGCCTTTCTCCTTCTCTTACCTGCGTCCCTGTCTCTTTCCTACCCAAACTCAGACTTGAGTCATCTCGAGTTAGGTTAGAAATCGTGTCTGTAAGTGGTGAGAGAGGAGCTGTGGGAACAAACGCACTCCTCGGTACCTGGGGCACCAACATGCTCAGGCTACGCAGCACTAGGCCCCAGCGGGCCTACCTTCCTCTCTGCTCCTCTTCCTCGGCTTTGTAGGCACTAAGGCTAATGGGAATGAGAGACCCCAGACAACGGCCCAACACGCTACCGCAGCCATGCCCTGCGTGACGCGGGTTCTTTGCCTAAACCTTAGTTTTATACAGACGCAGTCGGCCACCCGGCCGAAGGCGCATGCGCACTCCCCCTGCCAGTGCGGGCTGCGCGCCTAAGGCGCGCGCGCGCGTGCGCACTTCAACGTCCTGAGCGCGAGATTGCCCATGCGCAGCTGTGCCGGGGCGCGTTACGAAAGTGGCGTTTCCCGCCCCGCTTCGGAGTGTGCGCGCGCAGGGTCGCGTTTGGCGCC
>NW_009729750.1:14349-33742 GCF_000703405.1 Apaloderma vittatum | reverse complement strand
TTTATAGACATTTATAAGATCTCCTCTCAGCTTTCTTTTCTTCAGAGCAGGTAAGAGGCATTAAGATAGGACTGAAGAAATGAAGAAGAGACAATGCGGTGAAATGAGAGTGGTACCTAGACCATAGGGAGGAGACAGGTGGTGGTGGTGAGGAGAGAGATATGAACAAATAGGGGATTTGCAGAGGGCAAAGAGAATATGTGGATGGAAGGATATCCCTGAGGGAGACGTGGGAAGGGGGTTGGTCAGGCACAGAGTGTAGTGTCAAGAGATGAGAGAGGTTTGGCTTATATACTGGAAGGATGTGATTTGCTGGGAAAAGTTATTTAATCTATAAAAAAGCAATTTAAGAAGCAGACTATCAAGAAAGTGCTTAGGGAATAAAGAATGATATGACAGATAAGAATACAATGGCTTAGAAACATAAATAAGAGAAATTTAGCAGCATTATTTCCATTTGTAAAGTTTTTACTAGAGCACATGTCAGTGTAACAAGTAATGTTTTTTGTATTTTATCTCAGTAGTATTCTGCACATTTATTCTACTGAGCAAAGAGTAAACATAAACTATAAATAACTAGGGCTTCAGATAGTGTTGTGTGTTTTTTTTCCCCTGACTTTTCAGATAAGATGCAAAATTGCCTCAGCAGAGCTCTGCTGGAAAGTGGCAGTTCTTATTTGCCTGCTTTCTCCTTCTGTAAGGAGTTTGGCAGTACTCTGTTTTATTATCTTGAGTCTAACTGTCCTGAGAATGAAGTTTACAGCCCTATATTGACATCTGCATTGTGAAGGGAGAGTTAGGAACCCCAGAGCAGAGTCCACAGCAGCCTGTGTGGTGCAGGATGGGAGCTGCCTCTTCTCATCCCTACCCTCCAGCTGAAACCTTCCCCTCTCCCGAACATCTGCTGCAAGTGGTGGTCAAGAGGCAGGAGCCACCTCTTTGCATAGCTCTTTGGCATACAGGTGGCGTGCCTCGCCTTTTAGAAGATACCTAAAGAAGGATGGCACTGACATCTGCTTGTGTGTGTGTGTATGTGTATACGTATCTGTATCACTTGCCCAGGAAGTGGGAGGCCCAAGTTGCAAGTTCTCCCTGATAAGACTGAAAACCTCATTTGCTACCTTCTGAGTAGATGCCCTCACCCTGAATGCCAGGATTCCTTGTACGGTGAGAAAACACTCTACATAGTACTTTTGAGATTCTGACTGTGAAGAACTGAATGCAGGCTCATCTGCTTTCTCACTGTGTACTTTAATTTTGCCTTTATAGAATGATGTCTTTGGAATTTAAACTGTCTTCTACAGTTTATCACACAACGGGGATGTCATCCCAGTTGAGAACTTTTAGTTCTCAAGACTTTCTCCAGGCAGTTAAATAATTTCTTTGGTATATCAATTTATCAGGAGCCTAAACTTAAATGTTTAAGATCATCCAACCCATTTTTTTTTGTATAAATCAAAATAAGAAGAGTGTTTTACTAAACTATGCATGATAGGTGGTTGCTATTTTGAGAATTGGGGATTGGTCAGAGTTTGCTGAACCTAATTTGTCATGGATTATGCAGATAGAATTAATGCCTATCTATGATAATCTTAAACCTGAGGTTCTTGTTTCTTTTTTTTATTATTATTTTTCAGCATATCACCATTTAATTTAAGAAGAAGCCTTTTTTATTTTTAGCAAGGATGCAAAATTTAATTCTGATTAGTAAATATTTTTTGCTTTATGCAATTGAAGTTAAAACATTCAACAATTCTTTTTCCTTCGAGAAATGTCAGAATTATGGTCGGCTCCATTCCTTTCATTCTGTGTGAACTGAGGTCATGCCACCATTCTCTGTGGTGACTTGCTCTCTCATTTTAAGGTCAGATGAAGAGTTATGCAGAACCTTGGTCATCGATGGTCAAATGTGTTAGTGACCTTTCACATTCCTCTGGTCTTACATGGAGAGTCATTACTGAATAAAGCTCTGATGAGTCAGAATCTGTTGACACTTGATGCTGTCTGCTCGGATCACTGGGGAACTGGCCAGAGTGGTGAATTTGTCTTGGTCTATGGCTAGTACCGCTTGAATTTGGTAAATAATCAGCCTAGAGCCAACACATGACTCCTCTTAGTTGTTCTGTACCTGGATTAAGGCTTACCCTAAGCGCATTGAGCATGCTGTATGTTTGTCATAGTTGTGTTTTTATGTAAACAAAGGTCTAGAAATGGCATAAAAGCCACTTTCTGTAGGGGGCTAGCCATTGGCTCCTTGCTGAGCTTTTGCGGTGGAGAAATTACTGCCATCTTTCAACACACATTTGCACAATTTACTAGGCATGGCATGTTTATGTAAATAACAAGGTTAAAGGAAGTAATTAAGTTCTTACTCCAAAATTGTTTAAGCACCAAATTATTCCCGTGTGATCCAAGGAGTTATGGATATGAGCAGGTGTGAATTTTCTTCATTTTCAGCAATTGTGGGTTCTTTTGTAAGTATGCCCTGTACTGCTTAGTGCACGGGCTTATATTAGGTCAGATTTTGCAATGTAGTGTCTTTTACGTGGGAAATAAGCAGCATGGAAATAACTTCAAATTTCAGGAAATTTGAGGCTTACAGGACAAAGTGATATTTTATTCTGAATACTGCAAACTGTGGACAGCAAATGAATAATTGACTGGACGCCGAGATTCAGGTCCTGTTTCACACCCACATCTTTTCAGCTTTTAAAAAAATAAAATAGCTTAAATGCTGTGCAGACTGAGTTCACACCACAGTGATTATAGTCTGTCTACTTAGGCGATAAGCTCCTTAAGATACAGGCTTTTTCTTCACACAGCAGTTACCATTATGGGGCTGTGATCTCAGGGGGTTTTTGTGCGAGCAGTGTGGGGCGGTCCATAATGATATCTGAACAGCAAGTAAAACTCCTTCCCTCTACAATACCATAAAATATTTTTGCTGATAGTCTTCTGGATACAGAATTGGGAAGTGTTTAAAAATGAGCTCATAAGCTGCCCTGTGTGGGTGTAGAGTGTCCCCCTTTATTTTCTTCTCAACTGGAATGCACCTAGCTGGTTTAGCTCTGGTTGTTTTAGGCTTTTTTTCTTGTGACTGAATCTTTATTTCATAATGTATATTCATTTTGAAAGTTAATATAACTATTTAATTTGTAATTCTGTAGTTTATTCTTGACTATATATCAGAAGTTACACAGATGATAACAGTGGTAGGATACTAAAAGGAATACTTAATTATCTGTGCTCTTTCTAAAATGCAGTTTTCTAAATGGCTAATTTATTATCAGCACTTCAAAGCATTCTTCTTGAAAGAAAACATAAATCTGCTCATGAAGTCTGTCTCCAGCCAAAAATGACTATCAAATTTAAATTTGGTAAGTCAGTGAATCAAAAGAATATACTCCTACTCTGAACATCCAGCATTTTAGGAAAGTCAGTGGGAGCTAAAGGTAAATATAATATTTGAGAACTGGTTCTTAATTAGAAGTTTTTATATGCAAAGTTTCATTCTTGAGTAGCCTGCATTTCTGTAAAAGTTAGCTGATATGGTTTGGTTTTTAGCACATGGCATGTATTCATATGCAATCTTTGTCTTATTTGAATATATTGAAAATATTTCAAAAATAAGGACTGTATAGTTTCTTCAAAATCTGTTGATGTTGTTTTGGATATAAAAATAACAAGGCAGAGGAAATAAATTAACTTCTGCTTAGGCATCCTCTGCTGTTTCTGCTCTAATCAATAAGTCTTACATTGTGTAAACTGTATTTAAGAAGCCACAGCTGCGTTGTTCAGCACCTATACAGGGTAAAAAGTTCTCCTAAGGTTTTGTTCTGCAGCAGGTACCTCACCCCTGGATTACTGGCAAATGGTATCTGTTTTTGGGGCAACATGTGGGAAATTTTTTAGAGTTAAAACCTTTTTCTTCCCTTTTTTTTTTTCATAGAGACCTTTTCTACTCCCATCAAAGTGAAGAGAACTCACTCAACTCCAGGCAGAGTGTGTTTGGCTGCTTCTAGCTTTTAATTCTTCTTCGTATTTTTTTCTTATTTTGGAGAGTAGGAAACACACTTTAGGAGCAGTAATCACCCCCCACTCTCCATTTTTTAATTCTTCTGAGAATTAGTTATGTATTTCCATCTGCTAGGTTAAGATATTGAAATAAACTGTAAAGGTAATGGATAAATTTGATATGCCGAGAAAGGATTCAAATTACTGAAAAATTAATGGGCAACATCCATGCCATTGTTCTGGTGCCTCTGAGGGGAAAGATATGCTAATGGTGAAAGAATTGGCATACACTTTTTCTGTGAAAGGGAAAAGAAAGCCTTGTGTAGTAATAGAATTGTAGCTTGTGATTATCCAAAGTTATACAAGATGTAGGATTTTTAGGGAGAGATTGTCTGACAATTATTATATCAACTAAAGACAAAAAGGTGTTAGCTGTACTTTGAGCACACAGCATCTTTTTGTAGGTTTATTTTTTTAGCATGGAAAGCAAAAATATGAAGTCTGACATTTCAGTTTCTCCTTTTTTTTTCATTTTGTGAAATGATAACCTCATACTCACTAAAGGGAAAGCAAGTCAGTGTGTGGAGAAAAATGGCCACCCCTTCCTCTCCAAGATTCACATCCTGGAGGGCCCTGAGAGTTCTCGGTTTCCCAGAGCTGTACAAGGCTTGGCAGCTTTTAGTCCCATATAGTGAAACTCATTGTAATATGAAGTCATCCAAAGAGGCTTTGTGTTTGTGCTTCAAGAGACAGGGCTTTGTATTCTGTAAAATATGAAGAAAATATTTAGCAATTCAAGGTAATAAAAGAGGAGCCAATTAGCTACTGTATAAGATGACTACATGGATGGTGGCTGGAGAGAATTCCCACTGCTCTCTCTGCACCTGCATTGCAGTAGTACCTAGACATATAGTTTTAAATTGCTTTCCTCTAAAAATCTCTTTTAGTTAACTATTGAAAGCAGGATTCCAGGTAATAGAGGCAATTGATGTAATTTGTTATGACATATGTTTTACTATTAGGTGAAAGCAAGTTGTGGAAGAATATGACAAAATGAATGATACAAATAAAAAATGAAAAACATCTCCAAACCCACTAACTTGACATAGCGTGTGACCAGTCAAATCTAGACAAGAAAGAGTCCAGCTGTACAAAACAGAAGTGTCCCTTGTGATTAGAGATGAGCAACACGTATTGGGTGTGCTGCTGATTTTGAGAACAATCGTTCTGTTTTTGGAATGTTGTGACCAACTATGGCACAATACCTCTTAGGGAAGGCTATTACAGTACTACCCATTATTTCAGCTATACTTAATATTCTACCAGCATTTGCATGATAAATCTATTTCTAAAGGCTACAACGAGGCAGTAAATGTTAATTCAGCAACAACGACAGCTGCAATTAGCCATTTAAAAAATGCAGAAATAGAAGCAGAAGTACACTAAAACAGTCTTGAATTCTGACACGTGTATACAGGAGTTCAAAAGGTGTACAAGCCCTGCAGGAGTGGGACTTGCCTCTGGTGTGAGCTTTTTCAGAATGCAGAGCAATGATTCTGTCTACCCTGTTCTGCAAGAAAGCTGTGAAATTGCCTTTAAGACCCAAACCCTCTGACTATCTAAAGTCCCTGAGCCATTAGAAGTCTCAGATGGAGTACCATGAGTGATCTCCGAGTAGGTGGTTTGAATGACCAACATTGCCTGAAAGAGTCTGATTTCTGTCATGCTGAAAGACTAATGCCATCACCACCACTCCACCACCCTTCCCCCCTGCCCCTCCTATGTCTTTACATTCTCTTATTGGTTCTTCAGGAACTCACTTGGCACAGGTAACTCAGTGTCAACTGGTCCTAAAGGGCACCTGTGTCTATTCATCCCATGGGAAGAGTACAGCTGGCACCACAACCTTGCCAAAGTCTCACTTGTGTAATGAACTCATTGCCTGGAAATATTCCAGCAGATGTGGTCACCGCTGCTACATTAGGGCAGAAAAGCTGGAGGAGGTTACACCAGCTTACCACACAGCTGCCCTTGCTCATGGATGATACCTACTTCTACACTGAGTATAAGGTTTTACAGAACTCACTGATTTTGCCATTCAGTTCATGCTTTTGTGTCAGGCTGGCTGTGGAGTGGAGAACAACAACTCTCACCTCTCTGGAGAGAATAAAGTGAAGCATCTGGTATGTCCACATAGGTTCAGGCCTTCTCTCACCTTTGGCAAGCTTGCAGTGCACTGAGACATGAGTCAAGATCATGCCACTGGTATGAGGGAGAATCTTCTCTCCAGAAACTTTATTAAACATTTCTTGAAGTGATCCTTGTCCTGACACAGGCACCACTTAAGTCTGAAGCACCCCAGCCTGCAATCTTTGCATTGGGACAGCCAGTCCTCCTCTTCCTCCTTCTGCCAGCAGCCCTCACCTCACAGACAGGACTCAGATAATTGTCTTCAGATCATCACCACTTGACTATTGGCTATGAGCCCTCTGACTCAATTGTACACATCTGCCAGCTGATGTGAAGGAGGGCTTGTTCCAGGCACTCAGCATAGATCCTGCGGGAGAAAATTCTTCCTCCTACCAGACAGCAAGCAGGATTTGGACATTGGTGAATCTGTTTTTGGATCTCATGTTTGGAAACAGGAAGATAAGTTGAGTACGTTTAGGTAATTTTGAAGGGAACAGCTCAGAGGCTGTAGTCACATAAAACAAGGCAGGGACAAGGACAAGCTGGCCTCAGAGAACCTGGTTGTTCGCACGATTTGGACTTAGCACCTTACAAGTTCTTTTTCTCAGAGGAAGAACACGTTGCTCAGGTTGTCTAGAAGAAAATGTATTTGCTCAGCTACTGCCTGTGCGAGAGTCTGGCCCATCTGTGGTCACAACAGCCAGTTAGAAGTGACAGCCTTGTCCCTTGCTTTCTTCACAGAGTCATCGGGCAGTGGCTTGGTGCGACAGATTTTCCTATGTTCCGCTACCTCTCCAGCAGTAGTCCAGGCTGCAGAGGGCACACCGACCATGTAACCTCCCAGATCTCCTGGCTCCAGTAGACCTGTGCAATTGCCACTAGGCCATAAGAAAGCTTTCCAAGAGCATGGATGAGCCAGAAGCATAGCAGCAGCAGGACCATATAGAATGGAGGTTTGGTGCAGCTGAGAACCCCTAAATTGGAAGAACCTAGGGGGGCATGAGGAGTTTCTGATACTTCTTACTCCAGACAGGAGAGCTTGACTGTCAGTTTCCTGAGAAACTCCATTACCGTCTTGTTGTGTGGAGACAACCAGGCATCCCACACCACTTCCAAGCAGAGAAGGTGTTTACAGTGCCTGGTCTCTTGGCTCACTTGTGAGCTTTTGTGTTCTTAAGTCTAGGAAGTCCACTCAAATAGCTGGATCGATGGATGATGCAGCTTTTGAGAGGGCTCCAACAAACAGATTGATACTGTAGAATGTGCATAGCCTTTGGTGGGACTGAAGGTCACAATATTCTTCTTTTATTGTTTATTGTTATTGTTGCCTTTGACTTGGCATTTGGAGGAGATGCTTTGTCACTGACTGGTAATTCTAATTAGAAATCTTCATATATTATATGCATTTCATCAGACAAATGCTAGTGCTATAGATGTATTTTTTAATCAGATTGCCCTTAAGAACAGGGGGATAAAGCCCAAAGAGAGCCCCCTGGGGTGTGTTATTTGAACTGAAGGCCAGGCTCACGAAGGATGGCCAGTTTCCCAGTCTTATATGGTAGGACTGTGTCTGATCTCATCTGGTCCTAGTGAACAAGGGTATCCTGTATGAAAAACTATGTATGGGGCAATTCTACTTACGGACTTCAAATGTGCTGGCTGCAACAAGAACAGCTGTCCCGTTTTGAGATGTCTTCTTTTTTTGCTTATCAGTGTCCTGTTGTGGTAGGTCATTCATAGAGTTGAATTCTGTTTGGCTTTAAGGTCTGCTCCTTTACAGCAGCTTTTCTGTAATTAGGTTAATACAGTTGCCCTGCACTTGTCAAACCAGAAAACAAATGTGATAACAAATAAAGTTTTTTTGCACTGTGCAGTATGTGACTGTTCTCTGTACTCAGTGTCTTTTGGAAGGACTCTAAGCTTTATGACTGCCTCTGCCATCCCGTGGAGTTTAAATGCCTCTTGTCCCTGGGTTGAGGGACAGTTTTGGGATGAACTGTTAGTTATTTACAGAGACAAATGGGGAATTTGGCATGGACTGCAGGGACCTGACTGCAGCAAAGCTGCTGTACTGATGAAAGAAGCAAATGTTGGCAAATGTGTGACTGGTATTTTCTGGGCAAACCTGTGGAGTTGGCAGGCATCTGGGACATTTGCTGCTGCTCCTTATGTTGAGTGTTGAGCAATACTCTATTTCCCCACAACCCTTGGGATGGATCAAGCTTCCCTAAATTGTACCTACAGTGTTCAAACAAGAGTTTTCCTATATTAAAAAAATGCTTTAAATGAGCAGACATTGGGAACATGGACATTGGTTAACTCCTAACAAAGCTGCAGCCCATTTTCATGGCAGTTAAGAGGAAGAACAGTCTTGTTGTCTGCCAATATTCTCCAGACAGGGATGGTCTGTATCTGGCTGCATCTTAAAGACAAATGTGAAAAAAACGGGGAAGAACTGTTTAAAAGACTAAAACAAGGGTTTGAAAGGATTGGAAAAACAGCTGAGCCTGAAGTTGCAAAATAAAGTTGATGCACCATGCTGGCATGGGAGGGTCTTGGTGGTGGACAGGAGGCTTTGCAGATCCCATGTTTGCAGGTGCTGTGTTACTACAGCTGTGGCAAGTACCTCATCCTGAGACATCCCCAACAGGATTTTTAAGGGCTTCCCATTGTATTTCTGCATATTTGCATCAAGACCATCTTACAGGCAATGCCATTCAGCAAAAGCTGATGATTGTTTGAGACTCCTGGGCACTGTGGTCACTGGAAGGGACCATAGATGCTGCTTGTGGCATTAGAGGATAGTTTTGCCAGGGATGAAGGCAAGTACTTCCACTCTCAAGTAGTGGGAGTTTCTGTTTTGTGGTCAGAACGAGGTACCAGCCTGTCCCAGGAAGTATGTGCTGGAGCTCTGAACGTGTGTGAGGAACACATCACAGGTTTTACCTGTGGAGTTTGTACCTCACCACGGAGACTTCTGGAGGCTGAGCATGTGATGATTTTATATCCCTTATCATCATAATGATCATATATTTCCTCCAGTAGCATTGAAGGGGAAAATATATCACATTTGGACCCTTGCTCGTTCGTTACTGCGTCTCTTGGCTTTGCACATCTTCAGTGGGGAATTAGAGTCAGTGCAGCAATGGCCTTGCAAGCCTGACAGATCTGCTGACAGTGTAAGAGTTTAGAAGCTCTTAAAATAAACCCAGTGCCTGTCACTGCAGCGCTGATGATTGCACTTTTCCATTTGCCTGGCCCTCCTTGGGAGCCCTTAGCTCCCTCCTGCTTTTACTGAACCTTGCAAGCATCCACCTGTCATAGCGCGGTAACACAGCAAGATCAGTGTGAAGGCAGGAGGGCGCTGTCAAACTGAGCCCTTCTTGGTGCATAATGTGATTGCCTGTGAAACAGGCAGATGCTAAGAGACCTGGATGGAGCGTGATGAGTTGTGGAGTACCTGGGGATTCTGAAAGTGTCCCCTCTTTTGATGTAGTACCAAGATGCATTACACAAGGTCAGTAACATAGACACAAGTGCACAATTGTAACCTGGAGCTCTCCCCGGAGGTGCTTGGGAAGTTGCACCTCTCAGTGCAGTGCAGGTCCAGGCAGATCATCCTGGGTATTTTATTGGACTCTTTAATAATTCAGGTGGTAGAAATTTTAGAGTATTACATAGGTTTCGTTACCTTTTCTATGTTAGATTTCCTAAAGCAAACTGACAGTTTACAGTCATGGGTCTTTGAAGTGTTGAGAATAATCATGAGGTGCATAGGGCCAAAATGGAGCCTAAAGAGCTTCAGCTGGGATGGGGAGCAGGGAGGGATGTCAGCTTAATGTTCTCAAGGTGTTCAGTTAGATCCAGCTCTTCCACCTTCTGGTTGAATGCCTTAAGCATTACTTTATGTTAAATATTTAATACTTTCCTATATATTAAAGAGGGGTAGTGGCAAAGTCTTTTCTCACTTTGAAAGAACATGGCTCTGTCTTTTCAACTGCACTGAGCATGGTACCTTTTGGGGCACAGTAGGTAACCTTAAAGCAAATTAACAAATTATACCCTGAAGGGGGTGGAAGCATATGACCCTGAATTATTGCTGGCGTAGGCACTAACTCTGCTGAGGCAGCACCACGGCGGCGTTAAGTATGTGCAATCTATAGGTGTCTGCAGTCTATAGGTGTGTGCAGTCTAGAGACCTCTAGATGCTGTTTTGGTTTCCTGGTGCCTGTGAGATCTCAGCAGGCTGTGCAGTTACACAGGGTTTCCATGGCTTGTTCACTTGGGTTTATTAAATTGCCTGTCTGTTGAGAGTGGGTAGTAGGACTCCTGTACTTGACAAAGGGAGTTTTGAGGACAGGCTATTAATAACTATTGAGTGTTTATGTAGAGCCTTCCATATTAATATCTTCAATGTGTGTCCAAAAACTTACTTGTTTTTTATAGATGATTCTAAAAATATACTTAGAGAAAACATTTGTAGGGGGCCAACTCTGAGATCTTTGTGTAGTGTGACTGTAGTACCACACCCATAG
Source organism: Apaloderma vittatum (assembly GCF_000703405.1). Classification (NCBI taxonomy): domain Eukaryota; kingdom Metazoa; phylum Chordata; class Aves; order Trogoniformes; family Trogonidae; genus Apaloderma; species Apaloderma vittatum. Next base: position 23,003 of record NW_009729750.1, on the reverse strand, counting down.
TTTTTTTCAGAAGAGAAGGAAACAATTCTGGCCAAGTTTGTGCAAGATAATAACCATTGGCCACTGAAACAGCAAAAAACCTTGGGCCTAAATATAGGGATAATGATATTTTACAGAGCTAATGACTGTTCTTTACAGTTAATTCTTCCAATCAAAATCTAGACTCAGGGGGAAAAAATGGACAAAACCCAGACCTGAACGCTGGCAAATGCAAACTAAAAATTAAGTTTTATGTTAAAATTCCTACAGTCTCATTGTAGTCAGTAATACAGTAGTCTGGGTCTATTCTTTTTCTCTGGGTTTGTAAATGCCCTTTGGACTGACCATACCTAAATATGGTTCAGATAATTTACCACAACAGTTCTGATAATTTGCTGAGTAAATATTCTGTGTTTGGAAATTTCCACAGAAGATAGTTTAGCTGCAACCACGAGGAATTAGGGAGCAAGGAGTTTAGGCCTCTAGTTTGTAAGAGGTTTGTGAACTACAAGTGAATCATAATCAGATCCTATAAATCAAAGTGCTTAAAAGTAAGAAAGATTTTCCATTATTTTAGATGCAGCAACTAAACTCACCTTGGGCAGCCTCAAGGCGTAACATGAAATGGGAGCTGCCTCAGGTACTGAGTTATATTTATATTTAAAACACATCCATGAAGAGCACTTTTTTTTTGTGTATGTGCTAAAAAGGAAAAGCTGTCTGAAGTTAAGGCTCTGTGGGATATCTTACCTAGGTTAGAGTGTACCTAGGGTACACTCAGAGACAAAACTTCCATTTCAGTGACCCTGATCCTCTCAGGTGCTGAGTATTTTCAAGTTCTTCTGCTGTCAGTGGGAAGAAGCTTACATCTCTCAAAATTGGGCCTTTGGTCTTCAATATTTGCACACTCATGCTCTCACCATGTGTACAATGGGATGGATGCTTATGTTGGTGCCAGAAGACGACACTGCAGGTGTCCTGGAGAGGTGAGAGAGGCTGAAGGAGCTTTTGCTTTGCTTACAGGATAGGAAAAACTTTCGAGCTTCTCTGGTATTTCCTTTTGAGATATATTTATAATTATGGCTTGCTGTTTCTTTCTGTACTTAACGTTTTCTAGCTTGCAGCTGCATCACTGGTGCTAGTTCTCTCTTGGAGACTCCTCCTCCCATCTCTTCTTCTCTCAAAGAAGAACATTCCTAGCATCCAGCCACCCTGAGTGTGGTGATTCCTGGGCCCCCCCTGATGCTCCCGTTCCCCGGAGCCTTGTTTTCTGCTGCACAGACCTGGTGGGTCTCAGCGTGCCTGTCCTGGCCGGCTGGCACAGGCTCTGTGGCTTGCCCGAGGTGCCAAAGCCCAAAGAGGGGACTAGAAGAACAAACAATTCACTGCACTGTCGCTGTTCTCTGCACTAACCTTACTCAGGGTTTCTGTTCTAATGTATCTTCCTCTTCAAAAGGCTGATTAGTGACTACAGCAACTCCTATTACTAATCCAGTGACTTTAAACAAATACTAGGCAACTACTGGGACTTTTCTCAAGGGAGAGCATACTTGAAGCACTGAAAAATAGATATTTTTTCCCCTTTGGTATTTTCTTTGCTGAATATACCTGTGCTTTATACAATAATAGAGCCAGCATTAGGTGTATTTTTGTTAAATTTAGAAGGTGGCTTTTTTTAACCTGTTAAAAATTGTGTTACTGGAAAGAAGAAGTAGATCTGGACTATAACTAGCATGATTGTAGTTTTATTGGTTAAGTGTGGGCATCTATATGCGACGTTGCCACGGGCCTTGAACTGGAACAAGAATATTACTTGCACTAGTGCATGTATTTTGTGGCCTTTCAGAATTAGATGGAGAAGACGGCCTTTCAAGAAGCTTAAATGCCTTTCAGAATTAGATGGAGAAGACGGCCTTTCAAGAAGCTTAAATGCCTTTCCATGTGGAAGCAGTGCCTTGTTGTGCACATGATGTTTGATATCTTTTCAATTATGAAATTTCTTACCTTCTGCTATATGTTCTGTTACTCTTTTTATTTATTATAAGGGAACAGAATTAAGCTTATTGTAAAAAGGGCACAGTTCTGTAACTCAGGGTTGTGTAAAACTCCCTGAACAAAGATTTATTTATTTATTTAGTCTGAGCAATGGAACTTGATGTGTTCATGATGCTGGAACTTTTCTTGTTCAGTGGGAGAAGTTGTAAATATAATTATTTTGTAACATGAGAACAGATTGCTATATGAAATTGGAAAGATTTGCTGGAAGGCCTATTGCTGTTCTTAGAATAATAATCTAGAACTATAGATTGCTATAGTATGTGAATTGCAGAATATGAGACAGAAAATAGTACCAGAAACACTTTTTGTGTGCTGGATGTAATTAGCTAGACCTTTTCTGGTCTAGAAATCAGAGTTAATAAACTTTAATGGGGTTGTCTGAACTGTAAGGTTAAATTGAAAAACTCTCAGGTTTACTGAATCTTGATTTGACTGGGGTCACTCCTTCCCTCTGTCAGGGCATGTGATGCCCTCAGCCTTGACTGGCTGGGGTTCAGATGCTGGGACCCAAAGTAAAATCCAGTGCACTAAAATCCTTAGAGCCTAAAAATACACCAACCCAGACATCAATACAGCAAATTTACTTTTCAGGACTGCACAACCTAGTAAGCATCTCCTTTTCTAGCCTAAAAGCTTCCTGGATTCCTGTTAGGAGTTGATTAGCGCTTACCTCTTGCCTGGGCTGTATTTGCAATTGGATTGAAGGAGGGAATCATTTATACCTCAGCTGGGTCCCTCGAGAATCCTCAGACAGTGAAGAATTTAAATGACTGTTTCAGACTGAATGCCTGTCCATCTTTCCATGCTCTATAAACAGCACCCAAAGCACTCCGCCTCTGTGACCCGTAAGGGTAAGGGCCATATGAAGGCTGATGCCACAACAGATCAGCATTTCTTCTAGTACATTCCTAAACAGAGTTCTCAAATGAGTGATATTAGCCATGAGGGGCATCCTTCACTCTCCATGCTGCTGTTCATAGAGGAGTTTTCACCAGATGTGAAAGGAGGACTGACAGTGTTGCCAGAGTCAGGATGAACATTCAGGTGTGAGTGCTGATCCCTTGGGTTTGAGCTGCACTGTTGGGAGAAGGGGCATGTGGTTTGACCCTGACTGGTGACCAGGTGCTCAGCACAGATGCTTTATCACTCCTCCTTCTTCACTGGACAGAGGGGAGAAAATATTATGAAGGGCTCATGGGTCGAGATACGGACGAGGAGATCACTCACAGTTACTGTCCTGGGCAAAACGCATTTGACTTGGGGAAATTAATTACATTTATTAACAGTCAGCCTAGAGAAGGGCAATGAGAAATAACACCAAATCTTAAAAATAACATAATCTCCTCTTCCTTCTTCCTGAGCTTTACTCTCGATTCCTCCACCTCCTGCCCCCAAGCAGCACAGGGGGGTGGGGAACATCTTCCTAATGTCTAATCTAAATCTACCCTGCTCTAGTTTAAAGCCACTGCCCCTTGTACTATTGCTACACACCCTTGTAAACAGTCCCTCCCCAGCCTTCTTGTAGGCCCCCTTCACGTACTGGAAGGCCACTGTAATGTCTCCCTGGAGCCCTCCCTCCTCCAGGCTGAACAACTCCAACTCTCTCAGTCTGTCTTTGTAGGAGATATTCAGCAGTATTCTTTAGAATCCATGAAAAATCCGAGTGTGAACAAGCTAATGGACTCAATACTGTATTCCCTGTAGCTCTGTCTGTGATGCAGCGCACCCTTTGCCCGTATCAGTCATCGTGTGATAGAGCTTCAAAAAGAGCTCTATGCTGAGCATCTATTCCTTTCTGTGGTTGCTAATATTGTTATTGATGATTAATCCCTGTCTACAACATACCACAATCCCCTTGCAATTCAGCTGAATTTTGTCTTTTCCTAGTACTTCATCTCCTGCAGTATGAGCATTCAACTGTTGGCATGACTGTAAGCGCTGAACCAGCTTCTGAAGTAATGGAAATAGGCTATGGTGCCTGAGCAATTCAACACCAGGAATTGTGCTTCATCTTTAAAGTCCATATTAATTCAAAATAGTCCATCCATAAATTAGCAACATAAAGCTTTCTCATTTATATTTAGCATACAAAGTGTTGTCAGATACATCACTCATATAAGAGATGAAGAAGAAGAGCTTCCTTTCATCTGTCTACTTCCAAGTGTTCTTAATAAAACTCAGTGGTTCCAGCTTTGAGACTAATGGCACATGTATATATAGTGTTAACAAAAGCAGCAGGGTTCTAGACCGTTGTTACTGTAGTAGAAAGTTGTAAAGGTTTGATCCAGCTGAGCAATTTTCTCAAGGTGGTCAGTACACTTACCTTCCAGGGACTTTGATGAAATTGGAAGCACTGAATTAACTAGGTAGACCCATAAGCCATTTAGCAGAGTAAAACTGAGCAATAGCTCAAATAGCACTGTGTGGGGTAGTGCTCTAACTCTCAACAGGAAGGTTATGTATCCAGGGTAGTACATGATGATTTCTTGCCTGATGGATGAGCAGCCTTCATGATGAAGAAACAAGTGGTGAAAAGGCTTTAATTTGACTCACTTTTAGAAAACTTATATTTTTTGGATGAGCAACATGCATTATTTAGTTAATTGCTACTTTAGTCCTTTTTATGGATACTAATTATGGTAGTTTGAAAAGTGTGTTGGAAAGAAATATATATCCTGTTCATCATTGTCATGTGCACTCTAGCAGAGGAAGATGAGGACAAATACACCTTTTTAGGTCAGAAGCTACTGTAAGAATTCTGCAGCTGTTGAAAGAAGATGATTTCTTTCTGAGAAAATGATGATCTATACTCACCAAGTGAATGAGAGCTGACTCATGATTATATAGCAAATAGCTGCTGCACATTAAGGTACGATCACCCCTATAATAGAAATGTCAGATGAATTACATATGCCTACACCTTCAGTCATGCCAGTAAAAACCTGCCGTTACAGCTCAAACCCACTTTTATCAATGTGCCGCAGGCACTTGGAGAGAAACTGTCCTGTGGGGTGATTGAATCAGTCCAGATGGGGTAGAAAAAGGGCGAGGACATTTTCTGCAATAGATCTTGGGCTTTGGAATTCCATCCCAGAAGAGGTCACAAAGCTCATCTGCATTTAGGAACAGGATACACAATTTTAACAGAATTATACTCCTGTGTAAGTATGGCAGTACATGTGCATGCGAATGTACAGCCCTAAGGAATAGGGGAATGTTTTTTTCTCTTAAGTAGTCATATTGCTTTAGAATTTTGTTTGTCGTTTATGCACCTGCTTCATCACTGAAGGCGCATGTTAGCATTTGGATGATACAAGCTCTTCACTTAGGTGTAAACACAAACATTTGCAGAAGCCTGTGCAGGCTCCATGTGTCAGGAGTATCTCAGACTCCTGCCTGCCTCCTCCGTATTCCTAAAGCTCTTCTGTGGTGTTGGGTTTATGCAGCAGCTCTTGAAGCAGTATCCTTGGCTCTGGGTCTGCCCAGGGCTTCCTTCCAGCTGACCAGCCTGCCAGATAGATACAGAACATGTGGCCAGATGTACTTGGAGCATAAAATCACGAGTGGTCCCAAGACATCCAGGAGTTAACAGGCAGAAGCCACTCTTCGTGACTGCTTGTTTGCAGCTGTATAGGCTTAGTCAGGGATTTTAAGAGGAAACACTTGGGTTTTGGATTGGTTCCCTGAATTTTCCATTAGTTCATAAGGAGTTAGAACTGTACCTGCAACAGGCAAAGCAATTTGTCTCTTCAGAAGCTTTGCTGAGCCACATAGCAGGATAATCTCTGACATATTTTTGTTGAGCTGTGTTTTTTTATGGGCAAAGAGATTATAAGTTCTTATTAAAAGAAGAATCATGTAAAAATGGAGATTGCATTGGGAGTAGGATGTCAAAAATTCTGCATGGTTGACTACGATAAATTATACCGTTTAACATATCAGAAGCTCAGTGAAGCAATATTTTAAGAGGATTCTTATAACTAGTAAGTTCTATAAATTAATGAAACTGGAGTATAAAAATAATGAAAAGGTATTTTAAAAGAAAACGAAGAGGATGTAGGACAGTTTATGTATTTAGTCCCTGCATTCCTCTCTGACACAAGTGTTTCTTTAGGACAAGAGGAAAGTTATCTATTTATGCTCACTTCCATAATGTTTTTGAATTTATTCATTATAAAATAAGTCATGAGGACGTGCATTGCACTCATTGCTTCTAATGTTGGCCAGACTAAAAAGGAGACTGCATTTCTCATACTGAGGAATGCCACTTCTGAGACTAATATTGAGTCTAATGCCTTTTCACACACTAGAAAAGCAGGCAGAAACTACTGGTAGTGTTTCCTCACATACTTTCTGTTTTTGTTGTTAGAGAGCCTCTGGCAGAAATCATGCTCACTGTAAAAAGTTGGTGACAAGGACTTAGATCTTTGCATCACAAGTAGCAAAAGTTCTTGACATTTCTTGTCACCTGCACCAGACATGCCTTCACCAGGTATTAAAAATTAACCTAATCCTGCAGCTGAGTCTCCTGGGAGTTTGTATGCCTTTGGGAGTTCAGCAGTGGCAAAGGAAAAAGAGAAAATCAGAGAAAATCAACAAGAAAGAGCAACCAGCTGTGCCTGAGCAATCAGATTTGCTTCCTCTAAGTCTGGGAGAAACTTTTCATTTTACTTTACTACTAGAATTGGGAACAAAGTCCGTGCAAGAGCAACTCACAGTTGAGGCTGTTCTGAAGACTGCTTTATCTTCCTCAAAATTCTCTCAGGAAACACAAAACTCTAGCAGTCTGTCATGCTTTCAAGACTCTGCAGGTTGGAGCTCCTTGCCTTTTACACCTTTCCCCAGTACTCAGACCAGCAGGGACTCTTTTCTCCTTTTCTAATATCTGGTCTGTACAATGAACTTCAATCTGGCTTATTGTTTCTCAAGCTCTGTCTGCAAGAAGAATTTTGCTATCACCGCTATGCTGTTGTCAGTTCACAATGCGCCTTATAATCTAAATTCATTCTTACAATCCCAGTAACAACAAAAATTCCAGAAATAGTTTCATGGCTTCTGACCAGGGATAGCCATTCTGTCACCCACTGTTGCCAACGCAGTTGCTGCAGTAGTCACGGAGTCACCGCAGCAGCAGTGCTGAACAAAGGTACCACACAGACACAAAGATGCTGTGGATCTTCCCAGTGCAGTCATCTGTCACTGATGGCTTATCTCCAAAGCAGCACGTGCGGGGCCTGAACAGTGTCTTAGCCCGTTCCCACCATCATTTGCAGCACTCAGCTGTGGTGTTACGTGTCTAGGCTCAGCTCCGATTCTTCATTCATCAGCCCTTCTTCCTTAGCTCAACAGAGAGACACAGAGATAGTGGAAAAGGCAGGGGTTAGTTGCGTTTTTCTTTCCTCTTGGGAAATTCGTCTGGAAAATTCAAAAGGAGACAGCAGGACCCCCAGTGAACACACATACGGGAAGGACACTCCAAGTTCTCAGTGTCTTTATGAAGTTCAGCTGTTGCCAGTGAACATCTACCCCGCTTGTGAGATCTAAAAACAGATCACGGATCTCAGATGAGGTAAGATAGATGCGATAAAACTCAATATTAGTTATTGGATACAAATAAAAGGAGCTGTCTCCAAACTCTGCTCTCTTTCACATTTTCACCTTTTTTTTTTCTGGCGTAGTATTTACCGAAGGGGAATAATGGGTGAAGATAACGAGCCTGCACTGGGAAGAGGAGACACACAGAGGGATTTTCTCCTTTGGGCCTGGGACTCCACAGCATTCTATAAATGCTAGAAGAAGCCGAAGACATGAAGACAATAGTTAAGATAGAAAAACATGGTTAAATTCCTCAATAAAATGAGATTATAAGAGTTTAAAAGTGAAAATGATAGGAATTAGGACAAAAAGCAAAGAATTAACTTTTTTTTCTTTTTTTCCTACATTTACAATTCATTATGCTCTGACATTAAGCTCCTGGTATCAGAGTATTCACTTCTTCACAAGTAGCCTGCAGGAGTTCTTCCTTGTGTTGTACCATCAAACAGTTCAACAATAACAGCACTTGAGTTAGTTTGCCCATATGTACAGAGCTCCTCCTGTTTTGGGATTTAGATCTGTCTGGAATTGGCTTTATAGCTTCACATGCCAGGTTTTTTTTAAAGGATTTCCTTTGTGTGTCTTGGCTTGTCTTTTTCCTTTTATTTTTTAAGGCTGAGAGGCTTTTTTGTTTTTTTTTTTTTTTTTTGTTTTTTTTTGTTTTTTTTTGTTTTTTTTTGTTTTTTTTTGTTTTTTTTTTAGCCTTTTTTTTTTTTTTACTTTAACAGAAAGCCACCAGCAATATCTAATCACATTTCAGCCTTGAGTTTTCAGAGTCTGAAATGTACATAGACAAGTGTTAATTGTCATACATCCCTATGGAAGTTTTCTGCTTGCATGTAAATAAAGAACTTCCACAGTATACGATTAGTCTAAAACCTATTAATCTGAAATTAATAGGATTATTTTCATATAAGTTTATATATGTATTTCTGTCTTTCCACCTGTAGCTTAATTTCTCTCTTAGCTTAATTTTGCTATTACTTATTGATTGAATTTGATCCACGGTTTGTTTGTAAGTT
>NW_009729750.1:13198-14318 GCF_000703405.1 Apaloderma vittatum | reverse complement strand
ATGTGAGTTGTAAGCCAGATCTGAGGCTGGTATCATAAATACCATAAACTTTTCTTTTGTAGCCTCAGTGAACTTCCAGATTCTAAGATCGTTACTGCTGCTAATTGAGGGAGACTGGTGACCTATTGTTCCCTCCCTTAGCCAGCGGCCACAGGTATGTATTTACAGAGGTTAAACCCATTCAATATGTGGAATTTCTTCTCTTTTCATCATCTTCCTTATTCTTCTAAATACTCTTTTGATAGGAGAGTTCAGGTTTATGTGAATGAGAGCAGAAAAAACCACAAGAACAGTCTTTAAGAGTGGGAGAAATCTGCCTGATGTACCGTGCAGTTTACTTTTGTATTTCAATCATGGCATGTTTAATAAAGTGGAAGTTTTATATAAAACTTTATTTTTGCTTGTGCAGGTGTTCATAATGTCTTTTTCCTGTGTATCAGAGAAGGCAGTTGAGCAGCCTTTCAAACACAGCATTAATATGGATTATGTTTTCTACCCTATGTGACCAAGCCTTTCAAAAGTACACTAGGTCAAAGATCTTCACCCTCCTTTGAATTTGATTAAAATTAACCGGTAGGCTGAAAGGTGTTTGAGAAGGCTCAATGAATAGCTGGAAAAACAACATGGTTGCTTAGACTTCATTTCATCAGTCAGATCTATGACAGAGTAGAATGCATTCCTGTGGTGCTCATTAGAATCTACTCTAAATTTGGAAAACATGCATTTTTAATTTTTAATAAAAATTTCAAGCAGCATGAAGTTTCTTTGTCATCATTGCTCCTTGGACACAAGCACAGCAGGAGATGGAAGCTGATGGAGCCAGTGCTACAACGAATGGGGACAAACTAGTTCCATCACTTCACCCCCTGACTCTGGGAAGTTGGTAGTAGGGCAAGGCTCAGGTCCCTGGGCTTGTGGTTCTCCAGCTTTTTACAGAAAGGGAGCTTCCATTTATCTTTGCTGTTTTGTCAAAACCCCAGAGCAGGAAAGAGCAGGAAGAAGTTATCTTAATAACACAGTCAATATGTTGAAAGCCTTCAACTTTCTATGCTCTGTATCTCCCAAATCCAGGGGCACAGGGTCCCAAAGGAAGTGTTGAAGGAGTCCTCCAAGGGAAAGA
>NW_009729750.1:0-13175 GCF_000703405.1 Apaloderma vittatum | reverse complement strand
GGAAAGAGGGAAAGATTTGTCAATGCCCACTTCAGTTCAGTATTGCACATTGGCATAAGCTGATGTCTAACAAATGCAAAATAATACGATATTTCTATCATTACCAAACGCAATTTGGCTGTCATGCTGTGTTCATCTAGATAAAAGGACATACTCTGAGAATGTCCATAACTATAAGAATGATGATTGCATTAATATAATACATTTCAGCTCAAAGCAATTCACAAACCACAGAGCTTTACAAGCACAGGCCTCATTAGAATGAAGAAAAATCATTAGAATGAAGAAAAATTAATGGTCATATTACCACACAGCATACAGCAGTGGGAACAATGCACAATGCACAGAAATTTCTTACAATCAACAAACGCATATAGATAGGAGGTGTGCTTTATGGTCTTTTTTTTTTTTGCCATTTAATATCCAGCTTTCAGTTTGCTCCCATGTAAAATAAATCACATTCCAAAAATGCCTTTTCCAGTTTTGCCCTCAATGGTGACAGAATTTATCCTCTAATTGACTTTGTGTTTAATTTAGGTTTAACAGTGGTATTCTTCAGCAATCTACAATTTACTATTTTTATTCTTAAGTTACATGAGTTTCTCAGTTGCTAAACTGGTGGTTTGAGTTTAAATTAAGGGAAATCTGGTCCTGTGTACTTAAGGTATATAAAATCTTTGTAGTAGTTATTTTTGACACTTTGATGTCTCATATTAAAGCCCCATGGAAAATCTGACTGCAGTTCTGACACTTTCCTACTGTAACACTGAAAAGCCACGAGACTGTTCTGAATTTGAGGAGTTTTTACTGTTCATTCTTTGCTAGTCATGCTTGATGTACTTAAGAAATGAAGTGGTAAACTCCTGCCTTCATTTTGGAGGATTTGTGCAGAGAAATACAAATTTATTCTTAAATTTTGCTGGGAAGGACTATTTGGAACACTTAGAAAATAGAGCACCTGGTGCAGAATATAACTGCAAACAGCCATATGTGACATCATTCTTTTTTATTTTTGATGCTTACCTGATGTTATTGGATTTTACCTGACCTGATGTAGCATCTTGTTACATACATGATATGACATAAAATTAAAACCAGTACATTTTACATCTTGACCAACTGATAACAGTTTATTTGGAAATCAAATTTGAAAGCAAAGTAGGATAGTCTGTTTGTGAAAAAGATAAAAACTGTCTATGATAATAAACCTTTAAATTGTGTTTACTGTCATTGTTTATATTATGAAACTCAAGAATGAAAACAATTTTCAGTCCTAAAAAGGATTTTAAAGGCTGCTTTAGTATCTACATTACTTTCTAATTTGATAATAGATATTTGTCTTTGTAATCTAGAAGACCTTCATTGACTTGAAGGAATTTTGAATTGAACGCCTTATGATATTGTTGCTGTTGGAAATTTTACACATCATTTAAATCGATGTGAAGAAATACAGCATCATCAGATAGTAGCAATGGAATCTGGCCAACTCGATTGTGTCTGTCTCATCTTGTGTTCTATGTCTCAACCTTGTCAGCTTAGTGACCTCTATGCAAAGTAAAGAATTTTCACACACTTGTTTTAGCATTAAAATAAGAATAAAAAAAGAGGCAGAAATACCAACAGTGATAAACCTGTGTAATTTATTAGTGCGTCTGTGTTTTGAAACGCTAATATGTAATATTCAGATTTGAAGGGTAGAAGTTTTTTTTGAATAAGGTTTTCTATTCTTTATATTGGATTTATATATCTAGCACTTTGCAGTCTCTCTTAATTACCTTCGTAAATCCATAAGGACTTCAGAAAACCTCCAAAGTTGAATTTTAACTGTCCGGTATTTGTAAAAATAATATAGCACGTAGATGGAAAGAATTAAATGTTTAGGTGGTTGAATTACATCTTTGCAAGAGTCTGCATAATGGGATGCAGAAACTGCCAGAGACCTAGGCTCATATCCAAAAAGAAGTCAGTAAATTGTTCCCAAGGACTGCATCTTAATAAAGATAACTTGATGGAAAGCAGAACTTTCTAGTTTATGAGTACATTGTGAAGAAATTGTCCTTATTTATTGAAACTCAGAAAACTGTAACCCAAGAATTTACCTAATTAACTGGGAGAGATTGTGAAACTAGATTTTACACAAATCCAGCTCAAGACTTGTTAAGATTGACTGGATTCTGAAAAAATCATGGACTTCAGTTTGGTTTGATCCTTCCAGAGTGATGACCATCCTTTATGGCTGAGTAGCATAATGTACAGGCAATAAACTGACAAAGTATAATGACGTACGAAAGATGAATAATTAGTTGGGACAACACAATGTCAGCTGATAGCTGCAGAAAGCTGTTGAGAATTTAAATAAAATAATGAATTCTTAGTACAATGTAGTCTTAGTGGAGAGACAAGAAAGATGAGAAAGAATGGAAATGGTGATGAAGCAAGGGAGAGGAATGAGAGGTTCTCATCAGTAAGCTTTCTTCAGGTTGTTCTTAAGAGACAGCATTGCTCTTGCCTCTGCCGATGGGAAAATTATTCAAGATGCAGAGGTGTTTCACCAGGTATTGTGCACCACAGCTGCTTGTGCCACATGGTCAGCACTGAGCTTCAGTCTCTTTCCATACTCATGTCAAATACAAGAGCTATGCCTCTAAGACTACAAACAGATTTGCATGTGTAACTGTTCGCACATTTTTCATGGGGCTTTGGGAAAGTTTTAGACAAGAAAAACATTATCTTCAAGTCCATACTTCCATCTTCTTTTACTTTTCTAGGACCTTGGTGTGGTGTCTTTAGGTGATGTGGAAAGGAGCCACAGAGACAACTGTCTTTTCTCTGTGCAGAGACATTGGACATGGAAAATCCTTTGAATATAGATGTAAATTGTTCCTTCTCCCTTCTAAGTATGGTTACATTGGCTATATAGCTTGTAAAATATGCAGCTCATTGATAAGCACCCTAGCAAATTTACAGCACCAAATTTGAAGTTTTATGCAACAATGGATCATCAGAGCAAATAAACATTTATTTACCTCATTGCAGCACAAGACAAAGATAGCTGGCATTACACAAAGAGAGGACAAAGAAAAGGAACTTTCTATTTTATCTGGCTGCTCAAATTATTAAGAGGCAAAGACTCTTTAAAAGAAAGTTATTTTTTCTAGTTTAGGGTCAATAAATATGACCAAAAGAGCGACTTTTCAAGTGATAAATCTCTAGAGCTTAGCATAAAACCTCAAAAAAGGCAATTTATACTGTTGGCTTCAACCGTAATTTTCTTTCTTTATGTGCATATCAGTCTAAAAAGTTTAATACATAATTCATGTATTTGAGTAAATTTATTTATTTTTATGGAATGGAATGATATCGTCTAAATAGAAAAGGATGTGAAAGCATGGCTACTCTGTAGGATTATAAGATAGGATTCATTATCTTCAAATGTATTCTGTATATTGTCAGTGGATGATTTAATAAAATGTAGCTCAATTGCCAGTGTTCTTTATGCCACACAAGCTTTAAAAGGCATTATCTGGCTAAAAGACAGAGATGGCTTTATTTAGATCTCTACTTACTATCTAACCTCTGAAAGTAAAGAGGGAAAAACCCCATAGGCTTTAAAGGTTTTTTGTGTTAAAGGAAGATATTTTAAACTAGTAATTTAAAGTTGAGAAATCTTTCATTGGTCATGGGATGTTGAGATCATATATACAGGGAACAACATTTTAATTTAAATTCCTACTAACTGTTGTTCTTATTTTGCCGGCAACATTCTCAGCCTACTTCATATAAATTTCTGGCTCCCTTAGTTCACAGTAGACTAATACGTATGTGAGAAATCCCAGCAAGTCAAAGACAGGTATCTGGGTGCAAAAAAGTGGTGGTACATATCCTAAACAAAACCACTTTTTTAAAAAAAAGCAGCCCAAATAACTCTTCAGTGGATGTTCACAGGAACACTAAAGGATCAGTGATTCAGTCTTTACTCATTCCTAGGGTTTCAACCTCAGTATTCATCCTGCAGACCTTGAGAACTCAGACGTCCCAGCACACATTGGGCAATCTGGTAGAGAAGGTCTGACTTGTCATTGTACAAACCACCTTGTGTTTGATAGACACAAAATTCTGTTTCTCAAAGTTTTCCCAGCTTCTCATTATCAAAGTGATACACGGATAGTCTTCTCCACACAAGGTAGAACTCAAACTGCTTAAGTTGTTTCACAAAAATGTATACTGATGTTTTTTGGTGACAGACCTGGCACTGCTAGGTCAATGGTTGGACTCAGTGATCTTAAAGGTCTTTGCCAATCTAAACAACTCTGAGATTCAATGGTACTATGATTCTAAGTCATTTGACACAGGACAAGAAACTCTTGGGATACCACGTGGGAAAAAGGAGGATGATGTTTTTTACTGAAGCCTAGAAGAGGTGCAATTATTTTTCTTTTGTATGAATTATACAAGCAAGAAAATAGTCAGGTTGACCACATCTTATTATAACAATTGGCATGATTACGTAAGTTTTAATGCTTCCTACAATGATTGCTTACTTCTCAGATTTGTTTGATTGTCTTCTGTGAAATATCTTCTGTGAGGTGCATTCATTGCTGTTTCACAGATGATAAGAACAAAGGCTCTTCATTTATAGGGTTATGATTTTTGTTATGGTCTCATTGTTTTGAGGTATTTTTCATTGAAGTTGTTTGCCCACAATAGATGCTGGGTCTTGAAACAGGTCTATTTCTTGTTCAGTGCCAATTCATTGTATCCAGAAGCTGATGTTTGAGCTGAAAATACAGAAGTCAACATTATTTAAGGCTGTTTTGATCTCCATGACATTGTTGGCTGTAACGTCTTATCCCAGTTGTATTGTCATTGAGGGTACAGGAATGACCTGCTGGAGAATTTCCAAGTAGACTTGTGCTTGTGATTCATTATTCATTAAAGGAGACAATCTATACAGTCTTTTTAGGGTAGTCTAGTATGATGTGTTGCTTTCTTCTTCCCTTGTTCTCTTTTTTAGAAAGAGAGACCGAGTTTTCTGGGATAGAAGGGCAGCTTGTCTAAAACAAAAGGCGGGAATATGACTTCAGAAAAACTGACAGGCCTTGTTTTACAATGAGATGTCAGTGTTGCCTAGAGTGAGATTACATGACACAACACAAGCCAAGAGCCACGTCCCCAGCATCCAAATTCTCCCTTACTGCCACTCGCTCCACCTCAGCACCAAGGCAATAGCCAGAGGTGTCCTGGAATAGCATTTCCCATTGCCCTTGGATGAAGGGCAGAGCCCCGGAAGGTCGTGCTGGCTTCCCCAGGGGAAGAAACCCAGGTGACTCTGAATTGGCAAGGACAGAGGACATGCCTTTTGGAAAAGTCTCCTGATCAAATAAAGGGGATTACTCATGATGATGACTGTAGTGATAAGAAAGGAATGAGTAATGAAAAAGTACTAATAAGCAAATTATTAAAGGCAGCTGAAATGATCAGAGAAAGAGATAAAGATATTTTTTTTACAATTATTGATGTTATTCTGGTGTCTTGATTTGTACTTGAATATCTCTATAACAGACATTTTAGAAAACAGCTAAAGAAGGACATTTCTTCTCTCATACTAAGCATCTCTCAGACAAACAAACGTAATGAGTGATGGGAGTCAGCACTTTAGTCAGTGTCCAAAATTTAAGGAACCAAGATACTCAGTTTATTTTTGATTAATCATATACCACAGTTGAGAGCGATAAATGCATCATTTTCATAGAAATATATAAGTCTTGCATTCCATAAGTAGTGGATGATGCTGCTGAATGTTTGAATAATACAGATCTCCTTTTCTGCAGTGTAGGGCATCTGCAACTTTTAGCAAAGGCCCTTATTTCTTCCTTGCAAAGACTGTAGTTCAAGAAGTTACTTGTACATGTGCCTAGTTTTATGTGTGTGGACACTCTTATTGATTTTAGCTTAAAATATAAGCTTTAAAGCTTTATTGTTTTTAATTACATTACTGAATTAAAGCCAGAGTTGTTAAAAAAAAAGAAGTCTTGAATTGAGTTCTCATGGATGCTATAACTTTCAGTTAAAATTTGTACATCACTTACTATGGCATCAGTCACTACCGGCTGTTAATTTGTACTTTATCTACTGACAAGCACAGGATAAAAGCCTTTATACCAGAAGTGGAACATGTTTTGCTTTGTAATGATTCCACTATGTACCAGCCAAGGAGAAAATGAAGATTTGGGATGTTTTTTTGTGGCAGCATTCTTCACCTTCACTAGGACACATGGCTATTCTACAACCACAATGTTGAGAGAGGGAGAAATAGGCTATAAAATGAGGGAAAAAGCATGCACAGACTGATAGAGGAGGAAAAGACA
The DNA here is from genome assembly GCF_000703405.1 of Apaloderma vittatum. Taxonomy (NCBI): domain Eukaryota; kingdom Metazoa; phylum Chordata; class Aves; order Trogoniformes; family Trogonidae; genus Apaloderma; species Apaloderma vittatum. The sequence goes on along the minus strand of NW_009729750.1, from coordinate 6,807 downwards.
GTTGTGGGACATGACATGATTTTTTTTATTATATTTTATTTTATTTTATTTATTTACCTTTTTAAATCTTATTTTATTTTAGTATCTTTTGTTAGGGAAAGCTTTGCCTTCACATAATTTTATCTATAATTGTAAATAAACCGTGTGTGGGAAGGAGGTAACTCTCTAGGCAGGTCTGTATCTAGTTAGAGCTTATTTAAGTGAAAGGAGTTACATCAGAGCTTTGGCATGTAGGTTTAGTTAGTCAGAAATGTCTTCTCTGATGGAAAGCAAAAAAGAAAAGCAACACCGACTTGAAAGATATTGTGCCCTTTGAGGGTCAGTATAATCCTGTCAGTATTTAAAATGGATTTCAGTATTGGTAATGTGACTGCAGTTGGTTCCGCACCAGATTCCTGGTTCACTGAACAAAACTTAAGAGTCTGTGTCACTTTGAAGATAAAATAGTCTCTCTCAGGACATACTGTCAAAAGTCTGATGAGACGAAGTGCTGAAGCTTTGACTGGTTCTTTAGTTGTGCTTTGACTTTGGAGTCCTTTGGGTTATTCTTTATTAATCTAAAGAAATCACACCTTCTGGCTATTTCACACTGTTTGAATTGCTAAACAAGCCTGGCTGCTAGATTTCTAATTCCAGAGGAATCCTCTAGATCATATGAATGACCTCGGGCAGTATTGCTAATAACTGAAAATGTTTTCAGATTTAGTTACTAGAGGTGTAGTCAATATTACACAGGCTTATTAGGAGAATTTCTTTGCCTGCAGAAGAATTACAGTAGCAGTATGGGGATTTTGGAGGCTTGACCCTCAGTTCCAAGCTTGATCCTCAGTTCTGGGCTTAATCTTCAGTTCTCCATGCTCTTGATCCTATATTAGCAAGGTAATGAAATTAATGACCGTTTTAAATTAGCCATAGTCACTAGGTTTCTTCGTGGTGAAGTATCATTGCATAGTCTCTACATGGAGACTATGAAGGCTCCACCTTCCCACATGGAAACTCTAAAACCCTACCTACAGGTATGCTGTGCTGAAAAATATTTGGTACAGAGAACAAGAGAGCAGGTGACTTTTTAATTAGATTTCTTAATCTGTGCCTAGCACAAAGAGGCTTTGATCTCAGTTGCTATCCCAAAATACTAAGAAAATAATAGTAATAGTAATTGCTAATGATTTATAAGAACTAGAGAATCATAATGAGATTATTAGGGGAGTTTTATATTTACTTTATGTCACTGTGTTTATTAAAAGCTGCCAGAGTCAAGCATGAAGACTTAGTTGTCTTCCTACTGTATAATTGGTTGGGCTTCTTCATTTGTATTATTACACTGATGTGCTTATTGAATGTTGAAGTTACTTAATGCTTTATGAAGCAATGTATTTTGTCCAGATCTATTCATCCCAGAAGGCAAAGGTTTCAATTTCCTTCATTTACGCTACTCAGTGCAGGTAAAAGCAAACTGGGGAAGATTTCAAAAGACTGACGGTACATATTCTCTTGAGATTAATCGTCTCAGGTTGAAGTCATTTGGCTCAGATTCCTTTATTTTAAAGTCCTTCTCTGTTTTTTTTTTAACATTTAAATTATACTGAGTAATTCTACTCTGATAATAGCTTCTCTGAAAATAGATGTTATTTATTCCCACTTTATTAGCAGTGATTCCTGATGTAAAATAATGTGGAGGAGGAGGGATTTGCAACACAGTAGGTTATTCATTAGTTGTTCCAGTAGAGGAGCTTGACAAGAACACCATTCTGATCTACCGATTATTTTATATTTTGGGTAAAATGAGTTTAATACTTTTGATAAATCTCTAGTTGATCTGAATATTTTTTATCATTTCGTAAAGGATTTCTTATGAACATTCTTCTTTAAAGGATTTCTTCTTTAAAGGCCGTATTTGCAAGATTTGGAAAGAGCCTTCCATTCCCTCCATCCCTGCTCTGTAAGCTTGATTTTCCTAAAGCCACTGCCCAAGCCTTGGATCCTTCTGGTCCTTGACTTTTCTCCAGTGGACTCTCATCCACTGGTTTGTCCTTCTGCTTTCTTCATATCTGCAAAATCACATAGCTCACACATTTCTTGTTTCACTAGTGCCACTTACTCAGTTGTCCTGCTGATCCTAACAGCTCACATCCTCCTGGTGAAGCCTGCCAAGGAGGAGTTAAGAGCTGTCAGCAGGATGCAAAGAAACAGTGCAGCTTTTCAAGCTCATAGAAATCTGGGGCAGATCACTCAAGTCAAACTGAAAACCAAAATGTAGTCACAGCAGAAAGCCTGACCTGTCCTACTCAAGTAAATCCTAAATTAGTATGGGTATTTCTGGCAATGCCGACATTGATGCTTGGAGACATAATGACACAGTGCTTCAGATGGGTTTGCTGGTCTGCACTGAATCACACTGTCCCACAGCTGTTACTGCTACCTAAGCTGACTTAAGTTTGTATGTGTACATCTTTGTGGGCAAGACATTAGAATGTATGTATCATGAGGCCATACATAGATGTATCCACAGAGACCATCAGAAAACTCTGAGAAATGCTGTTTAAGGTAAGGCTCTGTTTTCTGTGACAAAAAGTAATGGGAAAATCTAATGAAAATGAAACCTTGTATTCTGGGAAAAGATCTGCAGGGCAAAAAATTACTAATAAACTTTCTGAGTTTTATTAAAATAATTATTTGCTTCTTTTTCTTCTGTTTCCACTCATTTCTTTCCCATGTCTCCTCATGCCAACTGTGCCATGTAAGTCACCATTCCCTTATCATATTCTTTCCTTCAGTTCGTTTTTTAGCCTCTCTGACTGTGCTGAACACTTCTTATCTCACTCTCTTTTTACATGCTATCTCCTGACACAAAATAAACTCCCCCATTCACAAAAGATTTACACTGTGTATTTTCTCAGTCGTTTCTGAATAATCACTTTTTGTTTAAAATCTTCAGATGAATGCCTTTGGCAATAAACGCTATTTATTTCTGTATTAGATTCTTATTATCGCTGGTAATCCTGCTCTTTCTTCACATTTCCTTTGTTAATTCCTGTTGTGTTGGTTCTTCAAGAGTTTATATTGCGTCAGTTACTCTGTCTCTGTGCCTGGCTTTCTTTTAATGACATCTGTGCTGATTTCTTTAAGTCTATGTCAGTGAACAAGCTTTGAAATTGTGGAATAAACATTATGGCTGAACAACAGTTTTTACTGGAATAATCAGACAATTTTCTTATTTGTTGTGTAAGGGAGGAATATACTTGTGATATTGAACTAAAAGTTTTGGCCATGAATCTTGATTGAAGAAAAAAGTTAATTCCACTTTAATGTCACATTTGTGACCACTTCCCTGCTAAATCAAAGGCTTTTGGTATTGTTCTCGAGAGGAAATACTGCTTATGTAGATTCATTTTTTAATGAGTATGAAAGGCCACAAATATTTCCGGAATGCTAATGGCACTTACCACTGTTTAGTTATTGTATTGCATCATACACTGTGCTGTTAGTTCTTGTCTTCTTCCATTCTTCTTTTTTGTTTTTCTTCAGAGCAATAGAAAATCAAATTAATAAATTTTAAAGCTTGGATATTTGTCTTGTAGAAGTTGAACCAGAGCATAGATGGAAGAGAACAGTCCCTTGACTGAATGATACTCTGTAACTGAGGTGTTAGGAATAATTTTTTAAAATCATGCCAAAGCAAATATGCAACTGCTCTCTAAATTTATTTTATAGTTGAAATATTTCGTGAAGCATAGAGCATAAGCATATAAGTTTAATTCATATGAATTCCTCCATTATAGCAATTGGAGGTCTGATCAGTAACTCTTGGTTCAGGTGCCTACATGTAAGTGCACAAAGCAATTGGAAATGACATAGAACATCGTGTGTGGCTCCCAGCTGCTGTCCAGTAGCATGGAAGTACCCCAGTGTCCCTCAGTCATATCTACCAGACAGGATGTCTTTAAGAATGTTCAGAGCTAATGCTTAAGCAACCAAGTCCCATCTGGTGAAGACCATGGACCAATTAGCTCTCTGGGAAGTGGCCATCTAGCTCTCCATTGACTATTTTGATAAATCCCTTGACTAAAACAGGACTATAAACACATTGCACTTGATTCAGTTGACCACACGTAGGTAGATAGAGCCATTGAATTGACTTAGGATGTCTGAGTATCTGACATACCTGTGGGGGCTCACAGATATGACCCATACCTTCCAGAGTGGCAGCTGAATGCCAGGTGGACTTACTGACACCAGACACCTACACGTAAATCACGGCCTTAGTTCACATGTAGATGTCTAAATTTAGACATGTTAATCTGATCTGTGAGCTGCTTTCAATCCCTACAGTGTATCTCTCTGAAACAGAGAATTATTTCTTAAACATGATGTATTTTATATTGTACTTTTCCTTAAAAGGTAGTTAAATTACTGTGACTAATGTTAGTTCTGCTGTTAGAAATATTTTCTCTGACAGTAACTATGACTAAAAATATTTATACTCGCTTTCCATCCAGGATGAGCATCTTCTCTTCATTAAATGAAAAGACATCTCTAAGACAGATGAGAAAGTCAACATAAAGTGCTTTGATTGCAAACAGAAAGAGACTAGGAAGGTGAATTTTCCACCTCTGTAGCATAACTACAACTTATTTCAAAACTTTGTCAAACATTTTCTCTGAACGTTATGCAAAAGATTTTCTTTTCCGCCAGAAGTGTGCAGATTATCGCCATATATTTTGGTAAAAAATACCAAGTTTTTATTTGACCTTTTGAATTTCTCTGGTTTGAATAGTAGTCAGGACCACAAGAATACTATAAACCTTAACCACTTCACTGAGAAGGTTTTGATATTCTGTCAAGTATTTACATGAAGCTGTACATGCAAATAAGATAATGGATTCCCTGTCTGATGTGTGAAGCTGTCTTCATGTTCAGCTTAAAACCCACCAGTGTCGTTCTTCAGAGGACAATAATACATTTCAGTGACAGTTTGATTTTGTATTTGTACATCTGAGCTACCATTGGAAACATGCTCGAAAGTATAATTTTTTTCTTGATCTTGTAATTGTCTCTAAAATATTAAAAAAAGGAATGGTTAAATCTAGCCTTCTAGGCCTGCTTGTCCACAAAGTCTTCTTTGAATCATTCTTCACCATTACCTCCTGTCTCTTAGACTGTATTTCTGTTTTTCATTGCTGAAATGAATGGGGGTAACAATCTCCCTCACAAAGGCATTGGGAATATTAATAAGTTTGTGCAGATCTTGAGCAGCTATTGCAGCTCTGAATAGTTTCTTTGTAAAAGGTAAATAGCATTGTTCTCAGTCTTATTTAAGGATACATGATATACTTCCCAGATGATTTTCTTAACCCTAAGAATTTCTTACATTGGGAGGCATTTAGACACCTTAGTTAAAATCCTGCCTTCAGCTGAGTCACTTGGATTTCTTCTCAAAACAACATTGATGCCAGGATGTAATCAGTTCCCCTGCGAGCCAGGTGCAAGCCTAATATCTTTCTGTACCAATATATAGAAGAGAACTGCAGCTAGACTGCAGTGGTGTTAATAACTCTGTGTGGGGTAATGGAAAGGTATTGGATAATAAGACAGTATCTGAAAAATACTCAAAAGACTCAAGGAGCGCAGAAAGGTCTAGGTGAGGAAATCCTGCTCCATTGGCATCCAGTGAAGATGTACCCATCATGAATAAAGATTTGCGTTCAGTTTGGCAGGCGCAGTATGCCATGTGACAGTGCTCTTTTGACTCACCAGCAGCTGAAATAGTTTTAATTGGCAGCTTTAATTGCTCAACACTGCAAGTGATAATTTAAATATTGAGTTCTGTTGTAACAGTTTTTAGGGATGTGCTACTCTTTGAGTGCTTTGGTTTTTAGCTGTGTGCAGTGTAGTACACTAAGTCTCTCTCAATAGAGAACAAAGATCATCAGACTTCTGATACTTTTAAATATTGGCAACTTCTCTATAACTGCAATCCTGATGTTCATTTATGCAACACCACAACCCTGATTTGAGGTTTTAATCATTTTAATTAAACGTATTACTTTAACCTAAACTCACAAATCAGGGTATAATCAGGAAATAAAGTGTTTTCTTTGACATCAGTGGCACTACTGAGTCTCCCTTCCTAGACACCATTTACCATGCAGAAAAAAAAATTGCTATTGATGTATTTTTGTTTGTCTATGTTGTTTTTAAACTGAAAGAAGTTGTAGTTTGGCTGTGTAAGATGTTCCCTGTGAGGTGTGCTGGGTGGCAACATGAGTCCTTTATGTGTCTACAAGGGCAAACTGTGTCTAGTTAAATGATGCTGCTTACAGAGAAGCTGCAGTTTCCACTAACACTGTTTCTGTTTGACAAGAGGCTGGGACTAGATAGTGCCTTTCGTAGCTCTTCTGATTCCTTAGCCTGAGTTTCCTCCATTGGCTTTCACACAAGTTCCTACTTCTTCCCTGCTACCAATCATTTCAGCTATTGTACTGTTTGTGAAAATAAGCTGATTCTGTGTGATGATAGCAAATAGCCTGCTCTAGGAATGAGGTCTTCATCTCCCATTTCAGGCCGGTGTCCTAATAGTCCTTTGTGATTTCTCATACTTTTAAGGCTCCTGCTTTTTACTTCTGCCCGACGTGTCTTTCATTTGGTTGAGTGGTCATCCACTGATCCATCCAGGCTTTTCTTACACATAATCTCCTGGGTTAAACCTGCTGATTGATTCAGCTTATCTTACTTATGCCTCATCCCTTCACCCTATCCAATTGCATAGTCTGGTTGCTTGCTGATCCTGCTTGGTTATTTTTCATT
>NW_009729749.1:641-1871 GCF_000703405.1 Apaloderma vittatum | reverse complement strand
CATGATTGTCAGAGCCCTGATGAAGAAACACTCATCCCCAGTTGACAGGGTCATCATGGGAGGCTCTCCCATTGACCTCCTTACTGAATCTTTCACTCAAATATCTTGCTTTGAATTAGATTTTTACCTTTTGAGGTTGTGAACTCTTTCTCCATAAACATGGCAATGCATGTGCTAGAAAATCCAATTCTTCCTTTTCCAAGGGAGTGTTTTGTATGTAGGTCAGTTCAGCCCTGTGGAGAAGGATATCAGAATCAAAGAATCCCGGAACAGTTTGTGTTGGAAGGGACCTAAAAGAGCAAATTACTCAAACCTCTTAGCCATAGGCAAGGACATCCGTCACTAGTTCAGGTTGCTCAAAGTAAAAAGTATTACTCCATCTTTCTCGCCTTATGACCACAATGTCTTCATCTGGAAACACCCTGGAGAAGGTGATCTGCTTGGACATCTCCCAAGATGAATTTTTGAATTTTCAAGTACATGATGACTATATAGAAAATATGGGCCTTGGGCCCACTGCTGTGGAATTTGAGAAGGGTGTAAGAGTAGCCTGAGAGTGCTTGAGGAACAGTTTCAGAGATGATGGAGCTTTTCTTCACCATGGGAAAAGGTTTCAGAAAGAAATAAATGTGCAAAATGCAGCGAGAGAGGTGCAGGATGGACACGAGGAGCAATAAATGTCTCTCCAAGGGCAGTGCTCTGGGGCAACACATCACCCAGAAGGAGTCTGAATCAGCCCAAGGCTTTGTGTTTCAAGGTGGACCAGAGAGGACAGAGAGACACCAGTAAAGGAAGGTGAAAGTAAGGTCGAAACCGGCTGGGTGACTACAGCCTGCAGGGAAAAAGGCACAAGAGGTGTGACACCATTGGACAGCCTGTGGTGGGGATGACAGAGGGATGAGCAGAGTCAACCTCTTCAAGACTGTGCTTATGAATGTTGTATCTGCCACTGACACAACTCATCCTTCCAGCACTGGGACCTCATTGCCTGCTGGTCAGGGCTTGGCCCATTGGCTTAATGATGCACATCCAGCTTAACTCAGCTTCAGAGCCCCCTTCCCTTGGTTTTGTCTGTCTGTCATCTCTGCCTCCAGTTTTGTGCTGGGGATGTTTTCTCAACAGTGTCCCTCAGTGGGACCCATTAATGCTACCAAAAAGTTTGGAGCCTTCTTCCGAGTTTGACTTCTACAGAGGCTTCCTCAACTTTCTCTCTCTGAGGATCACGCGCTC
>NW_009729749.1:0-437 GCF_000703405.1 Apaloderma vittatum | reverse complement strand
ACTCCATCTGCAGATCCTGGTGGAATATCCTGAAGCTGCACATCACACAGCCTACGAGATCTGTAAGTACAGCTCTCAGATTTTCCTGTGCGAAGGAGGAGGAGAAGGTCATGCTGCAGATCAGGGCTTCCCTGCTGCCACCTCAGAGACACAGCCCATTCCAGCTTCCTTCTCCCGGGGTGGCTGTGGGGGTGTGCACAGGGGGGTGCGGGCAGGGGTGCCCAGGTTTGCACGATGACAAGGGCTGTGTGCTGGGGCAGGGACTCTTCCACCTGCCAGGGTCAGCACTCAGCCTGTCCACGGAGCTCCCCACGGTTCTTAGGGAGAAGATATGGGGAGGAATGTGAGATCCCAGCAGGACAAGGTCCTGCTACCGCTGAAAGGGTACTGCATGTGTCAGGGCTGTTCACAGCTCTAGTTAACTCCTATAATATTTC
>NW_009729748.1:1001-1339 GCF_000703405.1 Apaloderma vittatum | reverse complement strand
GCCCCGGGGCCTGATGCCAGGAGCGAGGCCACCCCTGCATTTGGGTGTCATTGTGTGCCGCCTGGCCGTGCCCGGGTACGAGCTCCTGCTGTGACCCGGGGGCTGTACGTTGCGTTTTCCCAAGTCCCCTCCTGACGCTGCCGTGATGCCCGGGAGCAAACCCCCGTGAGCTTGGGGCTGCCGTCGCTGCGGCTCCCCAATTGTCACAAGCAAGCAGGAGGAAACGGGAAGAGGGGAACAACGTGGTTTTGGGTGGTTTGGTTTTCTGGGTTTTTTTTTTTTTTGAAGCCTTGAAATCCTTCCTCCCCCAGCCTGAACTATTTTGGTTTATGTTGTCT
>NW_009729748.1:273-955 GCF_000703405.1 Apaloderma vittatum | reverse complement strand
CCCCAAAATAAATGCTGTTACGCTTTGAAAAAATACCCAATTAGGTAAAAAAAGAGATCCTCCGAGCAGAAAAAGACTGTGCCTGAGAGTATCCAGGTCAGCTCCTTTAGCTTCGTTTGCTCACACGTGGAGGGAGTGTACAAATGCTTCTGTCAACCAGATGCACATTTTGCTACCAAGGACTTTACGGGGCGCAGCGCTGTGGAGGATTAGTCTATTTAGCCATATAAAGCTCTCATTAACTCCTGCTGAGTTCGACAAAAGTCTTTCTTGTGTAAAAGCTGAATAAAATGGAGTAAAGATTTTTGGGCTTTGGCCTAATGATTTTTTTTTTCTGGGGGAAAAAAAAAAAAAAAGAAAAATTTGTGTATCAGGCAATTTCTTGCTGTGAAACACCGTGCTTCACGTGGGGGAGCATCTTAGGAGGAGGAGGAGTGAGCAGAGCAGAACTCACAAGATGCAGTGCTGCCGAGAAAGGCACTGTGACGGGACGTGATGGGACGTGACGTGATGTGACATGATGGTGGCATGTTACATCAAAGCAAAATTTTAAATACTGAGCCCGCTGACAGCTCAGCGTGTTTTCCAGCTGTTCTGTGAGAGAGTGAGCGGTGAAAGGGGCTTTGCCGAGGAATTGCCCAGTGCGTCCAAGCACCATGGGGCCACTTTCTGCGGGAGGGGA
>NW_009729748.1:0-235 GCF_000703405.1 Apaloderma vittatum | reverse complement strand
ACGTGGTGTTTCCCGGTAAAACCCCGCCTCAAGTGGCTCACGGCGTGCGCAGATGTGCCATAAAGCAGCAAAGTTGCGGCATTCAGATGGCGATCCTTGATGCACCGTGTTCGCGGTGGTGGGTTTCGTGGTGGGAGGAGGGTGGGGAGGGGATGTGGGGTGCCCTGTGATGCCATTTTGGGGGCCAGAGGATGGGGGTGGGATGGTGGCAGCCCTTTCCTGCGCTGCTGGCAGC
>NW_009729747.1:0-530 GCF_000703405.1 Apaloderma vittatum | reverse complement strand
GATTCATTAAAATTAAGCATAATATTTTAAACGTGTTGTGTTAGACTCGTTGAGAATTTTTCTAAATGAGCTTGTCACTTCTTGGAGAACCACTTCCTATAAAATACCAGCTGAAACCCACAGCTTTGTGAAGTCCCTTAGTATGTCTCCATGCATCCTAGTGGACTTGCAACCTCTCTCCATGTTGTTCATCTGTTCTTCAGGCTCATTTCAGATCTTTTCTTGTTTGCGCTCCATGTCATGGTCTCTCTCACTATTTTCCTTTGGCACATACTTTTTTACCTTTTTACATATTGATTTGCCTTTGTGTTTGTCTTAGTTTATGCTTTCTTTTGTTGATTCTTCTTTGGGCTTCATAGGGGTGCTATCTGTTCTTTGGGTTTATGGATTTTTATATTGATTTTCCTCTTGCAGTTTGTTGTGGGTTTTTAATGTTTTGGTTTTTTTTTTTTTTACCATGCTAGTTGCCACCGTACACTGTGTTCAGTCTAGGCAGAGCCCTGGTCTGGTTCTGGGCAACAGCAAATATT
>NW_009729746.1:2690-3009 GCF_000703405.1 Apaloderma vittatum | reverse complement strand
TTTTCTTCTTCTTCTTCCCGCTCTTTTTCTTGCTCTGCTTCTCCCCGACGCTTGCCAAGTCACCCTTCTTGCCAGTCCACTTCTCTGCCAGGCAACCTGGAGAGTAGAGGGATAGAGGGGGCCCTAAGGGAGAAGCAGGACTCCCTGTGCCCTGGTGGGGCTTCTCCCTGCTTCCTAGCGTACCTGCCCTTCCCCAGCAGCAGCCAGGACTTACTTGTGTCCTTCCCTTTTAGCACGTGGTTGGCACAGAGAAACTGGGAGAGATCCTCTGTCTGGTGGTGCGTGTACCAGTCCTCGATCACGTATTCATACTCCTCCA
>NW_009729746.1:0-2678 GCF_000703405.1 Apaloderma vittatum | reverse complement strand
CAGCAGAGAGGAGAGACGAGCTCCAGCCATGTGACACCAGGACAGGACCAGGCAGCAGATCCTGCTGTCGTCCCTGTTCCCAGCACCGCACCCCCAGACCCTCTCTGCTGCCACACGGCTGTGACAGTTGGCAAGGGCTGATCCCACCGAGCCAGGTACCTGCTTTTTGAGGTCAGCCACTTCAGCAGAGGTCTCGTTCCACAGCTCGTAGGGTATGTCCATCACCACCTTGACGCCCTTGTGCACCAGGTTGTGCAGAGTCTCAAATGTCTCTGACATGCCCTGGGGGAGCAAGGCCGCCTGGTGAAGCAGCGTTCCTCCCACCAGGCCCCCCCTGCTCTTCCCTTCCAGCACCAGCCACATGGACCTGCTCAGGGATACAGGGCTGTGCAAGCCAGCCAAAATCAGGGTCCCTGGGACATCAGCATTACCAGGAGGGAGTTCAAGTGGCAGCAAGTCCCACTCTGCAAACCTGCTTCAAAAAATAACAAGACAGGCTGGGCAAGACAGCCTCTGGTTCCCTCTGTGCAGGCAAGGGTGGGGACCTGCCCACACCCCGCCACGGACAGCACCTCACACCTGAGGTGGGAGAGAGCATGGCCTCGTGTGCTGGGAGCTGGCAAAGGATCCAGGGGATGTGAGGAATGAACCCTAGTTTAGTGCCCCAGCAGCGCCCAGGCGGGCAAGAGATGCTTGGGAGCAGGGGGCCAGAGAACATCCTCTCACCTTTGCGAATCTGTTACTGCCACTCCTCTCCTTGTGCAGGTTGTAATCCAACAGCCGCTTGCAGATGTTCTCTGTCACCTCAATTAACCGGATGTCCCTGCAGGGAGAGGAAGGAGGGTTCAGGTTCAACACAGACCCCTAAGAACAGCCAGGGCACAAGGGCAAGCCTCAGCCCAGTGCTCTGCAGCTCCCAGAAGAAGGAACCCCTGGATGCCTTCTCTGCCCCACCGAGGTTTAGTTTCCTCTGAGCCGTAGTCTCCCGAAGCCCCCGGCTCTGCAGACTGCACCAGAAGCCCACCCGTCCTGCTCTCACTTACGACTGCGTGTACTTGACCGCAGAGCCTTTCCCATCCAGGAAGCCATACTTGGTGTCAATCACCTCCTTGGTCCTGCCGGTCTCCTCGAAAGCGGATTTCAGCTCCACAGCTACGTACTTGCAGACTGCGGGAGGGAAAGCACAGAGGGGTTAGGGGGTTTTGCCGCTCCGATGGGCAGCGTGACACAGCACCCAGGGATAGGCATGGCAGAAACAAACACGAGTCTGTTGCGCTAAAGCTGCTGTCAGCAGAAAACAAGATGCCTCAGCCATTCAAAGAAATAACCGGGAACGGCTCCGCCGATTCTGCTGGAGATCCCTTGAAGCAGGAACGGCCAAACTGGTGTAAGTGCATCTATGGAGCCAGCTGCTGTGGCACAGCTGCGAAAGCAGATGGCATCTGCCCTGCCCACAGGTTTCCCTGGCAGGTCCACTTCACAGCTGCCAAAGCCTCTGCCTCCCTGCTGCTACTCCCCTCCTTTCCTCCCAGAAGGGAACAGGGTCTTTTCATAGCTTCTTCCTTTCAACTCCAGCACTCTCACCCAGTAACAGTTCCCGCAGTGCCCTGGGGACACAGAGGCTGCACTGGGGACCAAGCAGCCGCAGGGCTCAGCGAGCCAGGTGGGGGGACAAGATGCAGTATCACTGTATGAGGTTGTTAGCTCCATCAACACCGCATGGGGCACTGCCCACAGCAGAGACCACAATGCCAACAGCTTTATAAAAAAAGCACATTTTCTTTTATAAAACTAAATTTAAAAAAAAGGAAAAATCCTTTATTTCTTCTGTAACAAAGTCTGACAGAACAATAGAAACACAGAGCAGGAGAAGTATGTTAGGAGTTTACAAGTGAAAATGTGGAGAGATAGAAGCCAAGCATGGTGTGGCCCTTCCTCCCCTGAAGCTGGGGTTCCGGGAGGCTGAAGCAAGCTTTGTCCTGTAGTGCAGGCTCCAGTTTGCTGGGGGCCACCTCTTCTTCAAGCCCTGCTTTGGGAGAATTTTTAATGGTCTGACAGTGATGAGCCACCGCATCTTCTCCCAGGCAACGATGTGAGGTGGGGAGATGTGCTGCAGGCAGGAAGAGAGTGAGGTGGCTTCTCCAGGGGTGCTGTGAATTCGCCGAGAAGCCCTGTGAACCTCTTGCACTTTACTTCCTCTGCTGCCACCAGGGGCTGAAGGTGACCGCAGCAATTTCTCAGGTGGGATGTGTGCTCCCTTCCTACACAGCCCCTTGAGCCTTGAGGACGTCCCTCCCCACACCACGTGTGCCAGGAGCACTCACTGCTAGGTCCAGTTATCCAGATGCTGCCCATGGCTATCGCTGCACGCTGACACAGGTTCCAAGCCTGAGCAGGAAGAGGAGCAGCGCGTGGTCAGGGCTCGCTATGATGCTTCTCTGAGGTTTTGCAGGTGCCACAGCACAGCTCGGGCATCAGCATCTCCAGAGCCGCTTCCCCGGGAAAGAAAGTTTTGCAAAGAGCTCTGCAGTTTTACTTCTTCCTTTTCTCTTTGCTGTCAAACTCCACATGTCCCTGCACAGCAAAGACAAAGGAAACCACAGCAGACAGCAAAGGTCCGTCGCGACCTGCCCTGGATTTCCTGAGAAGCCTTTGACTGCTTGTGAATCAAGGGATTG
>NW_009729745.1:0-224 GCF_000703405.1 Apaloderma vittatum | reverse complement strand
CCCCTGGGGTCCCCAACCCCCAGCGGGAGGAGCCAGATTACAACGAGGACCCACCTCCTGGCAGGGAGCTGAGCTCTAACAAAGGCGGCTGCGCCCCCAGCACGTCCGGGCACCCCGCTGGGACCTGCCCGAAGATCCCACCTCCTCGTACGCCCCCCCAGAACCCACTGGGTGCCCACACTTATTTTGGGATGTCGGGGAGCTGCCCGGCAGCGATGCGGCTG
>NW_009729744.1:2500-5816 GCF_000703405.1 Apaloderma vittatum | reverse complement strand
CTTCCTTTCTCTTAAATGTTAATTAAAAGCTAAATAGGTGTTTAAAAACAAACAAACAGAAAGCCCAAAGAATTTTAATCAGTCTAAGGAAAAAAAAAATCACTTCCCCTTCTAATAGCTCCACCATAACCCTCTTGGGCCTTGTCTAAACACAAACTGGTAGCAGGATTTAAAACAGCAGCACTGAAAGCTGTGCAGCCCCCCCGGTACGGACACCTAGGTTTTCTTTAAGAGAGACCTATTTCGGTTTATTCAGGAAATAAAAATAAAAAAAAAAGAAGAAAGAAAGAAAATCAAACTATACTTCAACTGTCTATTGGTTACGAGGAAAAGGGGATGAAGGATTCATAGTCAGCCTAAACTGCCTCCGCCAAAGCTTTTACTATCTCCGTTCTTTCCAATTAGCTCAGGTGCACAGACATTGTTGTTCTGGAATAAAGGTACATGGGTTGTATTTTTGGATTACACAAATGGCTTTCTTACTCTGGAACGTATCCTACCCACGGAGGAAAGCAGAAATTATATCCGTGAGCGGACAGACCTCAAATTACTTTATCAGTGCTCTGAAAACCCTATGTCCCGATTTGTACGTTGATACAACATCACCTCTTGTGACACCATCATTTTACCAGCTCTACGCTCCCTGGAGTAGCTGAGACTTGAATTTTTAACCCAAGAAATAAACAGAAACATTTCCAAACTCATTCTCATTCTTGAGATCTCTCATGGACCAGGAACATAACTCTGCTCTCCTGACTCTCAGCCCCCCGCCTTGTCCGCAACTCGTACTTTCCACAATTCTCACCACATCTGCAGCGACAGACTGCATCCACCGAAATCATCCGCTCACCCCGTGCCTCAGCACAGGCCCTATAATATCTATTATTTTTTAGTATCGTGGAGAGCACGGTGTCTGTAGACCAGCTCTGCAGCTCACTCCTACCAGGTGAACTCTACGCACAGCATCAATGCTCTACCGTAATTCAGACATCCATTGGTATTTTTTAGCAGGGGAGCGTGCTGTCTGCAGACAAAAAAAGACCATAGTAGTGAAGATACCAGTATTTTCTCAGTGTATATATATATATACACCAAAAATCCTATGTGTAGACGTGTATAAATATATATATTCTATATATAAAGGCAGATGTGAACTGGCAGACTGTCAGAGCTCCAAAGGCTCTATCGTACATGAAATTAATTACTTGCTTTAACACCCTCACAGTTCTTATGAATATCATCAATAAATCCTACCCTTACTGAAAATATTCATGTACTGTGCATATTCACGTCACTTTTTGGGGGGAAATAATCAATGGGATAATCAGGACTTGGGAAAATATGCCTGTTTTGGGAAACTCAGGAAGCACCTTTCAAGTATTTTTCTCTAAGGGGGCCGATACATATATCTTACAAAACCCAGAGCTTCAAATGTCGGTTTGCCCTGAAAATGGTTTAATTTTAAAACAAACTAGTGCTTTTTTTTTCTTTCCACAGATAAAACCTCATTTGTAACCTCCATCTAAAGTTTAAAACACAAACATCTAATTAAAAAGCATCCGCACTGAGGTACCAACAGATAGGAGAGAAACAGTTTCAGGATTTCAAACCGAAAGTTCAAAAACGGTGATCAACTTCAAAATACGAAAAGTTTTAGACAGACAACAAATCAATTGGCTTTTGGTCTGTAGCTTACGCACACCTGGAAAGTATTTCTTAACTTTATTCTAGAAGCACGAGAGCTAGAAAATTTCTAATTCTTGGTTGACTTTAAATGGAAGGTAATGTTTTCACCAAATTCCAGAAGGTGGGGCTTTAAAAAATAAAACAAAAAAAGCGTAACCCATCTAATATTGTAATACTTGCAAAAAATAAAGGAAGTCAACAATGTCCCTCCTTCTTTTTAATAATTCAGAGAAGCGTGCTGAGCTCCTTAGTAATAACAGAAGAGAAAAGACACAGGAATAGTAAATCAGGACCCAGTCCAACAGTCTGCAGCATTGCCCGTCGTGCAGATCAGTGTATTTAGACACAATCTTATCTATTAGGACGCAGCACAGGGTCCCACATCTGAAATTTTGCCTTGTCTCCCTGCCTCCATTTCAACTTCTATCTTCCTTGCTTTTTTTGCAAACACCTCCCATAATCAAATTTCAAGTCATTTAACTTCTTGAGGCAATGCTTTACCACTCCACCCTAGTGAAGACTACACAGCCAGTCTGCTACACATAAAAAATCCTAGGATGTTTTCAGCTCTCTATGAATAGTGCAAATCTTCAGTAAATGCCCCAATATTTGCAGAGTTATTCTGGATATATATTTAAGAGTCAATAAAAGAAGAAACTGGCTCACTGTTTCTAGCCTCAATTTTCCTGAAAGACCTGCCAAACCATCTTCCAGAAATGAAAAAACAAAAATGGGGAAATTTTAGCATGATTTGAGCGGCTGACTTCTATCTGGGTTTAACACTCAGTTTTAGAGCTTCCCTTTCCCATTAAAACTGATTTTTTAAAAAAAAAATCAGACCGCCTGGGGAATCACTTCCAGAACTCAACTTCTCTTTAAGAAATACACGGGATTTGCAAGGCAGCTTGGCAAAGCTGTGGTGTGCCAGACACACGCAGCTCTTCTACCCTCCAACTCCAGCTGTTGAGTCAGGATGCAGCTTTCCTTCCCAAAATGGAACGGATACCTAAGTGTCACAGTCATCTTCCAAGACTGCCGTGGAATTCTGAATAATTTCGAACTCCTTCTGAGCACTGACTGACAGAAAAGGAAGAAGAATCTTCACCGCCAGCTTATTGGCTACACAGGATCGTCAAGCTCGTTATCTATTTCAGCCTTGGAAAAAGAGCTCTACTTATTATGAATTTTTAAGTTCCCTGCCACACTGAGAACAAGAAGTGAACATACGCACTTGCAAACGATCGTCTCTGGCGCAGAATACGCTGCTTTTGTTTTTAAGACTCTTGTTACCAGGTTTAGTTAATAAATACAAGTCCATTTCACATCAAGAGGGATTTCCAGGATCATTTAATCTTTATCTTATTAGGAAGGTGTAGTTTTAAGTGACCCACAAATGTACTAAGTACATTAAAGAAACTGGAGAGCCAGAATACTTTGCAAAACGGTTTGATGACCAAGCAGAAAAGCACGGCAAATATAAGCCTCTACTTCTGGGCAAAATTAAGAAGGCCCGATCCTACAGAGACATAGGGATATGAATCCCTCGCAAGGTAACGGGGCTGCTCTTGCTTAGGGAGCCCATAGAAATCGTCTTCAGAAACGAGACCTTAAACGTTTTGCATCACTTTAC
>NW_009729743.1:0-859 GCF_000703405.1 Apaloderma vittatum | reverse complement strand
GAGTGAATGGGAGAGTATGATCAAAACAGACTGGGGAAAGTTTGTTTTCCCTGTGTTATAAGAGAGTGATTGTGTGTTTTGTTTTGGTGCTCACAGCCTTGCTGAGCTGCGGGAGCTATCTTTTGGATAGAGTAAAGAAATACATTCCCCCTTGCCTACATGAAATTGATGTGAATGGCTTTATTATGGAGGCTCCCAGGGTCCTTGTTCACCCATGTGTAAGCTCTGTGGTACTACTAGTTAATGTCATTAGTATAATATGGGCTTTATGGCATCTGTTTTCATCCTGGTATAAAAGGAGACAATCTTTGGGTGAGGATATACTGAAGTGTGCCTTGAAACGGCCGGTCCCTGGGTGGCAGGGTGTGTGGAAGGACTTGGGCAGATTCCTAGGACGGTTATCACCTCCCATAGCCTGGGACATCACCCCTGAACAGGCAAGTGACCCTACTAAATTGACACGCCACTTGATAGAAGGGTGCCTCACCTACCCTAATGAAAACCAGCAACTCCTAGCATTGTACTGGGGCTTAGCCTGTGCCTATCGAGCCACAGTTCAGTATTCTCAAAGGGCAGTGGTTGAGGCAGGCACTCAAACTTCAGCTGAAGACACCATGGTGGAGGCAGGAACTCAAACAACGACTACAGTTATTGTCCCAGTAGTGAAATAAAAAAAGCGGACAAGAAAGTCAACAGCTTTATATGGTCGAATAGCAAGGGAAGAAGAAGAAGAGGAGTCTGATCAAGAAATTGATCCTCTGACTGGGAAGTCAGAAAGAGTGAAAGAAATTAAATAAGAGGCAGAAACTACTCGATCCCTGACCTCGTCAGAATTTCGAGATATGAGTAAAAATTACAG
>NW_009729742.1:50845-51918 GCF_000703405.1 Apaloderma vittatum | reverse complement strand
CATGTCCCACGGACTTGTGCACCTTCAGGTTCGTGTTGATGGCTTGGTACTGATGAGATCTCAGGCAGGTGGGATTATTAGTATTGCTGTTGAGGAGATCCACATGGTTAGAAAGATGAATCTCTGAGCTACCAGTAGTAAGTGCCAGGCCAATTTAGGTTTCTGAATAAATTGAGCAATGATAAGTAGAATGAGATGGGAAAGATGTGGTTAAAAATAGTAAGCTACTAACATGGTGATTACTCCTGCATTATTTTTTTTTATTTGTTAGTGAATGATCTAATACTCGTCTTCATTCTGTCTCACTAGAGACTTTCCTGAGGGCTGGTTAGCTCAGTCGGTTAGAGCGTGGTGCTGATAACACCAAGGTTGCGGCTTTGATCCCCGTTTGGTCCCCATGTGTTGCCTGATCTAGTTGAGAGGCGTCCCTGCCCATAACAGTGAGATTGGATTAAATGATCTCTAAGGTCCCTTCCAGCCTAGGTCATTCTATGATTCTATGATTTAATTTTTGATCTTTTAGGTTGTTACCTGCTTATACTGATCAATATTCCTCTATTTTGGTGATTCAGGACAGCCAGCATGATTCTGTGATTGTATTTCAAAGGTCCGTACTGCTTTTTACCTTTTCCTACTACTACTGGAGTGTAGTGTCTGATCTGATGGATTTTTTTTAAAAGGTTAGAGTAGTAAAATGCTTTGTGAAAGAATTATAGCAATTTTATTAATTTCCTTTCTTACTTTCCGACAAATTTATATTGCACTTCCCATTTCTCATCTGACAAAACCACTGAAGAAATACTCTTCAGTAAAATCATTAGTTGGAAAGGGCAAGACTGGATTTTAAAATCCAGATTCCCATGAAACACACTGCATATCGGGTTTGTTTTTTTTTTTTTTTTAAATGGCTCTT
Organism: Apaloderma vittatum; assembly: GCF_000703405.1. NCBI lineage: Eukaryota > Metazoa > Chordata > Aves > Trogoniformes > Trogonidae > Apaloderma > Apaloderma vittatum. The sequence continues at coordinate 51,005 of NW_009729742.1, read as the reverse complement.
CTCAAGAATATGGGCTTTTTGAGGTTTTGAGGTTTGTTTGGGGGGGCTTGTGTGTTTCTTTTGACTTCTTTTGGTTGGTTGTTTAAATTTTTTGCAACTACCTACAATCTATATTAAAAAAAATCCTTGAAATAGAATCACAGAATTGTAGAGTGTTTCT
>NW_009729742.1:0-50785 GCF_000703405.1 Apaloderma vittatum | reverse complement strand
CAGCAGGAAAAGCTTCAACTAAATCAGGTTACTCTGAGCCTTGCTTAGTTTAAAACCATTACCTCTTGTCCTATCACTACAGGCCCTGGCAAAAAGATTGTCCCCTCTTTCTTATACAACTTCTTTAAATATTGGAAGGCCATTATAACATCTCCTCAGAGCCTTCCCTTCTGCAGGCTGAAAAACCCCAACTCTCTCAGCCTGTCCCCATAGTGGAGGTTCTCCAACCCTCTGATCATTTTTGTGGCCCCCCTCTGGACCTGATTCATCAAGTCCATGACTTTACTGCGCTGAAGACCACAGAGCTGAACTGCAGGTGGGGTCTCACAAGAGTAAAGTAGAGGGAAAGAATTCCCTCTCTTGACCTGCTAGCCATGCTTCTTTTGATGTGGCCTAGGATATGGGTGGCTTTCTGGTCTGGGAGCACACGCTGCTGCCTCCTGTTCAGTTTTTCATTCACCAGCACCCCCGAGTCCTTCTCTGCAGGGCTGCACACAATCTCTTCATGTCCTGGATGATCTACTGGAGATTGCCCAGCCCATGTGCAGGATGTGTCCACTTGGCCTTGTTGAACCTTGCAAAGTTTCCACAGGACCACTTAAGCTTGTCCAGGTCCCTCTGGGTGGCATCCCTTCCCTCCAGTGTGTCCACTGCACCACATGGTGTCATCTGCAGACTGGCTGAGGGTGGACTCAATTCCACTGTACATGTCATTGATGAAGGTATTAAGCCAGCATTAGTCCCCTGAAACACCACTTGTCACCCATCTCCATATGGACATCAAGCTGTTGACCACTACCCTCTGGATGTGGCCATCCCGCTAATTCTTCAAGGAACAGCTAACATTTGGAATGAAATGAGACAAATGTGACTAAAATGTTTTTAATAGTATTGTCCCTGAGTAGTACTTTATATTTTCTATTCTATAGATAAATTCTGGAAACTAGTTGAAATACTTTTGTAATTTTCATCTGGTAGTACAGACTGAGGAATTTTCATTTAGACCTTTAAATTTGAATTTAATATATGCTACCTAGAAATTTTGGCACAGGTGATTATTGTGTTGTAAATGAGCTTATTTGCAAAGGAAAAGTTTGTGGCATTTTTGTGAATTTATTCCAGGTGAGGGGGAAGAGGAAAATTCTCTTGAGTTTTATTTGCTAAGAAGTTTAACTGTTTTGCAGGGTCAAAAAGGTTAACCTATCTGCTTAAAATATGTTCTGTTCTCTCACCCAGCAGAGATAAAATGTAGGGAGAGAGAGCGCTTTGTACTATATAACGTGCCTACTGCCACCAGTAAAGCTATAATTGTTTGAATCTAAGTGTGAGAGAGTGACAAATTGGTGCTTCTGCCTTGCCTGGTGATGTGGCTCCAGTCATCTCTGTGTGGTTTGCAAGCTGTAGCATTTGCAACATGCCACCCCAGGTTTTATTTTCCAAGTACAAGATTATAACAAAAGCCTGGAAAAAACATTCCCTATAATCCAAATGTAAACATATAACTGTTGATGGTATACCTATGACTCTAATACATCTTTGTTACAGTAGGAAGTGGGTAACACAAAAAGATGTTACCTAAGCTTCAGCATTTGTGTGGAATTGTCCCCTCATTTTCAATGACGCTGCAGAATATGTTTTTCAGAAGACTGTTTACACTTTCTATTGCAAGCTGAATTTCATGCCTAGATTTCTAACTTGAAGCAGTTGAATATGTGAGAATTGAAACGAGTGTGCTGTCTTGTTTGAAAAACACCATTTTTCCATCATGAAGTAAGACAGTAGAGTGGGGACCTGTGAAGTGTATGGACAAGCAATTACGTTTGAAACACAAAAAAATGCACGTTCTCCACACAAAAGTATCTCGTACCGCTTGGAAAAGTGGTTAGATGAATGAGAGTAGTTTTAGAAGCCTGCAGTAATTCTCATTATTGCCTTTGTCCAATTATTTCTACAGTTCTGTTAAAATTCTAGCTCAGAGAGACTATACACTTTCTAAGTGAAAAAGACTATTAAATGTCTGGACACTTGAAATAGCTTTTTTAAAAAATCCAACCAAGCAAGCAAAAAAAACCCCAAACACCTACATGTACAATGTTTTCAGACATCTCTTTTTGGAGTTCTGGAATACTGATCTTAATATAAATCTCTTAGAAATAACTGTGTTGGCTTTATTTATTTGTTTATTTATTTCTTTAATTATACATGGTATATTATCATTATTTCAAGTGAGAAAATGGAAGTATGTTGAAGCACCTTGCAAATAGTAGCATCTTCTGCTATTTAGCATAACTGTGACCCAGGCAGGCATGGTTTCGAAGGCTTAAAAGCACTGTAGGCTAACTTGAACATCTGTATACAAACAAGGTGAGAGGTAAAATTTCATCCCAGTCAAGTAACTCACGTTGTGTAGTAGTGGGGAAATATGCATTTAAAACCATGTGGACTCTTACAAAGCACATGCTACATTTTCGAGAGCGTGCTCAACTACCTCTTTTTCAGACTAACGCTTTTCAGGATAATACTCTGATGCACAAGCATAGAATTTATTTCTCCTTCATGCTAAAGCATTATTTCTTCCCTGTTTGTCAGAGCTGTTCTTTGCTCCAGAATACCTAAAATCCCAGTGGGCATGACATTGATCCATTTTATTTAAACAAACAGTGGATTTGTTTGTGTGCTCTCCTATAGGAAATTCATTATTTGACCTATACTTTAATAATAACAATAATAAAGCAGAAGGAATTTAGCTACTGTAAAAGCATGTCACTTTTTCTTAATGTGGCTAAATAAAATGCAAATGTAAGTCATTTAGCTCTTGTTAAATTATCTGATGTGGAATTTTTCCCAGTAAAATAAATCCTGGTTTATATGTTCTTGTGCAATGAAACCTCGCAAAAAAATCTTATTTATACCTTGTTTTCAGTTGTAGTTGGCTGGCTAACATATACAAAAGGGCTTGTAAGTGATGTATAATTAGTATTTTATATTCTATATATTATCCAGAACTGTAAAAATAATACAAACTTTAATTGTTATTTGATTGTCAAAGATCTGTTAGTCTTTTAGTGAAACCAGTATTGATTAAAGTTTATATGTATTTATCACTGAATAAATATAATTTTTAAAATATTTATTGCCTAGTTTGATAAAACTATAGACATGGTTCGTCTTTCCCCTTTGTGTATTGCTTCTGTGCGGTACGCTGGAGCTGCTGTTGCCAGATGTGGACATGGTTCTTTTGAAAATAACAATATTGCTGTTATACACAAGGCTCTGGATTATTTGCTTCCCCACCAGAAGAACATTGTGTGTGGGCGGATTATTGGCATTTTAAGGTCTGTGCAGAGTCTGGGAAGCAGGATCCTACTGTAAACAGAGCAACAGACAAGAGTGAGAGCGGAGAGGGGCGTACGTCTTGCTGATTATTTTAAGAAGACAAGTTCCAAGAAGTTCTGAACTCAGATGTAGTACAGGAAACTTAAACAGACATTCATGTTTTCAGGGAATTGTGTACATTTATTAAACACAAGAATCCACAGGCTGAGCTAGCACATGAGATATAGAACATTTTGTTGCATTCTCTGCACTGGCACAAATAGTGTCTGAATTTACTTGTTTGTGGTAGAATTGCCTTTTTGCAGATCACTGAAAAATGAATAGGTTCAGCGTTTCCATTACCTTTGGCACATTTATTATGTTAGTGGTGTTTTCTGTTATGCCTCTGTTTGGCCTTGCAAACTGTTAATTAACAGTGTAAAAACACAAGTAAGTGTGTATAAGATGACCTGTAGATAAAATCTCTTCATTTGTATTTCATGATTCATTTTACAGGTCCTTCAGCAGCTTTTAAATCACTTTCAAAAAAACAAGGATAAAGTTCTTCTTTTCTCCTTTTCCACAAAGGTGAGCTCCATATGATTTTTATCAATTAACTACAGCAATGAGTTCTGAAGTGTAAAGGACTGAGGTGACAGCTATCAACCGCATTTTTGTTGTTTCTGTAGTATGGGAAATAATGGTGAGGGCAGTGTGCTGTACTCCAAAAGCATATTGGAACCTTATGTTATTTCATGAAAAAAAATTTTGATGGCAAAACAAATATAACACTGCCTTCCTTACAACTTCTAAAAAATGTTACATCAGGTGTAGATAGCTCATACTGAGTTCAGCTGGTATGTCTTCAGAGCAGTGTCACAGAAAAAGTACGAGTGATAATGTCATGTAATGTCTGTGTTAGCACTGAAAGTAGTTAAATTTCCTTTGCATTAATGGCTTTTGACCATCAGCAGTGATGAAACTTCAGCCATAAGACTTACTACACCAGTAAGCTTGAACTTAAAATTTTGATTGTTTAATTGGAGCAAGAGTTGTATGCACATTTTGCTTTTAATGGACTTGATCCTTGATTTTCTTGTTGGGGAATAATGTGTTTCCTGCAATGGTGCGATCTAGAATATGGTTTTCTTTACTTAAATACTTGTAATGATAGCACTATTTAAAAAAAAAAAAATTGAATAACAGTTAAGAGTCTTAAATCTCTAATAATTTTGTGGCTTTAAGGAGTACTGCAAGCTTAATACTTAGATGCAGTAGTAAAATGCTTGTGTGTCTTAGGCTGTGCTTTGTGGTGTTCAAGACCAGACTGACTCCTGGTTACTGCAGTCTCTTTCATTCCATCCCTCTGAACTCTCTGCATACTGGTGTGTTTCTCTGTGATGGCTCTGGTGCTTATTTACTGTATTTCAAGTCATTGTAACTTGCTAAGACAGTAGGAAACTGTTCAAGTTGCCTGCCAGCTCATTGGATTGAACTGATTCGGCATCACTTGGAGGTGGAACAGGCAGCCAGGGCTAGCGGATTAAGTGGCACCCCAGCAGACCAAGATAAGAACCTTGAGTGCTGTAGAATCACAGCTAGAGTCAAGGATGATAGAAAAATGGTGAAAATTTACTCTCATTTTCAGTGCTTGGTCTACTGAAAATATGTTTGAGAAACATGGCCTCTGTGATTGTGTTTAATTAAAAAGATACAGCAAGCACTTCTTTTTATTTTTTTTTAATTTTATTTTTCCACCCAGTTGCTAGATGTTCTGGAACAATACTGTATGGCATCTGGGCTAGATTACCGAAGACTTGATGGAAATACAAAATCAGAAGATAGAATCAGAATTGTAAGAGAGTTCAACAGTGTTCAAGAAATTAACATATGTCTTGTATCTACAATGTAAGCAAATTTGTCTGTTTTCATTCTGCCTTTCTGAGTGTTGTGTAAACAGGTTACTGTGCATTTTGCTTGATGACCTTATGAGGGATTATTTTTGTTTTGGAAAGCGACTCAAGTCTGTTAGTAAACATATACTCACTGCTGTGCTCTGAAGCTTCTTAAAATATTTTGAGACTTCCTCCTTTCCTCCCACCTCTGCTTTATGAGGATTTCTAGGATCTGAAGCAAGTGGGTCTTCTGAATCTTAGTTTTAGATTTCCATTTGCTGTAGGAGTGAGAAAAGTTTTTAAACATTATTATTAAAATATTATTATGTCATTGTACTTAAAAAGTTTTTGTTTTAATGTAGATAGACTCAATATCTTGTGCTGTACTAGTAGAACTAGCAAATGAGTGTACATGTGAAATGCTATATTGCAAAATTCTCTCTTGGTGTTACTGTAATTTATTAACTGCAATCCTTGGTTTTAAAATCCAATCAATCCTTGTGTTTTTAAAATTTTTTTTACTTAAGCTATATGTTCAACTAGAAGTAATGAAGCTATCATGACTAGTTTATTTTTGGTTTGGCTTTTTCCATTTAGCCAGAAGGTTACTTTCATCTTGGATGAAGTTTGTCAGCAGGCAAGGGCACAAAGGGAACAAAGAAAGACTAATCTTCTTGCCCAGAGGAGGACTGTGAAACTCGATGAAACATGCAAATGTGCTGTTCTTGGCTGTACAGTCACTTCAGTTCTTTCCTAACAGTGTGTATGTTGGCGTTTGATAAACTCTGTTTAATTAGAAGTAAGACATAATATTTAAGACTATTGCAAGTGCATGTCAGAACTCTCTTCAGATACTTCCTGGTGCATGTGGGCAGCAGGGCTGTGAAGAGACTCGTGGTGTTGGTCACACACATTTGTTTGTAATTTTCATCAGCTGTGGAATCTGTCCGTAAGGCTGTCGGGAATCCCTAGTCCTTGCCTCTGTAGACAGCAGGAAATTACTGCATCCGTAACATTAGGAAAGACTGTAGTTTGTACTTCTGTAAGTCTAGTTTAGTTGCGTAAACATAACCTTTTCAACTCCATTAATTTACATGGAAAAAATAAGAAGGTTAAGTAGACAGAGAAGGGCTTTCTTCTCTCTGCTAGAAAAACTTGTGAGTACAGGGACTGGTGAGCTTACCATGCCTGCTGGTGGTGCTTGAGACAAGAGTCTATGGTTCTGTTTTTTCTGGTGTTTCTTGTCTTAGTGAGTAAATGGAAGGATCAAGCAGTGATAGAATTGCAGTCCATGTAACCAGTGTTAACTAATCAAAACAGAAGGTGCAATACTTTGTGTGGTTTATTATACGTTAACAAGAAGTGATCTTTTTGCTTGCTTGACATACAGTAATGGAATCAGCTTTAATTTTGTAATCCTTTGGAAATCAGAAGGTTCTACTCTACAAGAGATTCATCTTCCCTTCAGGCATTAGTCAGTTGACAGAATTGGGTCATACTATTTTGTCTGTACTTTCATGCAAAGTTTTTGGCTGACTGTTTTGTGTAGTCAACTTGTGTGTGTTCTGAAAGTCTCATTACTTGAAGAGCCAAATGTTGATTTTTGCTGAAAATACTTGCACAGTCTTTTGGCTGCAGCAATGCGTTCTGCAAAGGATGAATTCCCTACATAGTGATCTTGAGTCAGTCATTATATTCCACTGACATAGTTAACATACAGCTTTAAACAGGAAGCTCCAGCCCATAAATTAGCAAGTTACAGTGCAGACAGCAGTGCTGACTTCACTGTTAAATCTACAGTGTTCCTGTTCTATGTTCCTTTTTTTTTTATATACTGGCAAAGTGCTATTTTTGTCTGGAATTGCCTATGTATAGCTTGTTAACATTAGGATATCCTGATTTTAATTGTTTGGTAGCTTTTTGAGAAATGAGGCCTTAAACAATTTGTTTTAAAAAAAGAACTTAAGAAGTCTATCTGTATAGCTTGACCTCAAATCCTGCAGTTAGTGGTAGTATCAAACATAGTCCATAATGCTTTTATTGATAGCTATGACTAATATAGCTATATGAGTAAATATATTTTATGGCTATTGAGAGAAAATATGATTTGTTTCTTCAGAGCTTGTAAATTCCATCAAAACATTCGGTATAATTCACAGATTTCAGCCTTGAGTTTTGTGGAAAAATAGGTTTATATCTGTTGGAACTTTAAGGTTTATGAAGTGAAATCTTTTTCAGAATATTTCAGTTGTGCAGGTCTTGCTAGGAAAATGTATGATTTTGTGGAAGAAGAGAAGGGAGATTTTTGGGCATGATTAGAAGGACTGGAGTTGCTGAGAGAATGTCAGAGCTTGCAACTCACTTGCTGCTTAGCCCGTGGAAGGGGAAACACATATGTACAATACTGAAATCGGTGCCCAGTTCCATTGTAGCGTTCTGGAACAACGAAGAGCAGCAAGTATTTCCACCTTTCTGCTTCTGGGTTTCCTATACTAACTAACAGCTAGTTAAAATGATAGTAAAATATTCTTTACAATGCACAAGGTAACTACTGCATTCTGTACATCAAGGATATAGGAACCATTCTTTTTCTGTTTTGGAATATCTGAAATTTATTTGGTATATATAAATATATGGAAAGGTAAAATCTTTATAAAACTAAGTGTCTGTCTTTGTTCATTTTTAGTCAGTATTTTACTTGCACTAAGGCTTGCACTGAGGTTTAGTTCGTATTTGAGTTCCAAATACTGCAATTTTTAATGAGAAAGCATGTGAAAAGTGTCTTATGTTTCAGTCTGACTGCAGTGTGGATTTGGTAAGATGAGAGACTGAATTCTTTCCTCACTAAAATGAAATACACAAAATCTCCCAAATCAAACACAAAGAAAAACACAAAGGTTTTTATTCAGCTTTTCAAACTTTAAGAACACTCATCCTCTGGAAACCTCCATTAATATTAGCAGGTTCCCACATCTTCTCCCTTTCCAGATTTTGTTCACCCAAAACCACACCTGAAAGAAAGAGGACACAACTGTATTTACACTGACAAGGATTCCGTGAAGAGCAAAAAGTGGTGGGGCTCCATAAGCTTGGTTCCATCTCCCTTCATTCTAATATCTGGAAGCTTCACCTTTCACTCTGCTTTGAACAAGCGGAATATAAAGTAATCTCTTAAAAACCAAGCGCTTGGGGAATTAAATGAAACTGACTCTTTCAATTTTGTTGTACCTCAGCCAGGGATGGTAAATTTTAATTTAAATTTTAAATTAGTGCTGCCTATGTCAATGTGAAGAATTGTTTTAATAGTTAAATTAATAGTCATGTTTAGCATGTGTTTGTGTAAGAACTTGTCTCTCTGTAGGACTGTTGGTTGAGCAAGCTGAAAGGAATTTTCAGTATTTGCTTGTTTTGCAGCTGGATGAGAAGTACTATTTTTCCTCACTTTTGTTCCTATTAAATAATTCAGCTATGGACATGCCAAACTCTCATGTAATTGAGCAGTTTTGTTGGATTCAGAGGGCATTAGTTACCTACCATGGGTTTGGCATATGCTCACATTCTTCACTGGCTTGCAGGCTTTACCTGAAAGCACAGTACAGCTGTTGATTGTTTTGGTACCCTTCTGACCCTAACCCCCAGAGCAGATGATTTTTGTACAATGACTTTTTTCCTTGTAATGACTGGTTTGAGTCTTGGTCATATGCAGCTGTGTGGTCAACTATTTTTAACAGTTGACTTAAATACTGGACAGCTATACTTGTGACAATTGTTAATTCTTATAGGTGTTACTTACCCTAGACTGTGACTATTTTAGTGGAAGCTATGTAGTGTTATTGTCAAAACTAAATACTGGGATTAGAAGAAGTAAAATTTTAATTTTACTTTTTATTTATGCTATACTTTATCTGCTTCTGTTAACTGGCATAAAAGTGGTTATGAATTTCTATGTAATTATTGGGGGAGTTGGCTTGTATAGGACTCAGTGAGTACGACGTAGCAATGAGGACTTGTGCTATAATAAGTTCGTAGTGGTTGGTTACGACTCAGCTAGTCATGCAGTTTGTAATCTTCTTGCTACTTAGGTGACAAGACTGCATTTTACAGCAGTGGTTGTTTGAGTATTTGGTGATTGTTAACACAGCTGGAAAACAAAGCTTCAGCCCCTTATTTTCAGTATCCCTGTTATGCTCTTCATTGTTTTATATTTGGGGGAAGGTATGCCGAGATGGATCTAATACAGTGGAAAAAATAATTAATTGTTCTGTTGGGGGTTTTCTTCTTGTTGTTGTTGTTTTTTAATTATTAAATAGTTCTGTTTTTCATTTTTATGTTTTTAGGGCTGGTGGACTGGGTCTTAATTTCGTTGGTGCCAATGTTGTCATCCTGTTTGATCCTACCTGGAACCCAGCAAATGATCTTCAAGCTATTGACAGGTATACTCTCAGATCACAGAACTTGATCCATGTTGTACTGTTCTTTTGCTTTGATTCTGTAATCTGATAGTTCGAGTAAAATTTTCCTTGGGGGAAGAAGTTTTTTACACAGTCTGGCTTGTCCGCAAGACAGTAAGAAATGTCCAGCTAAAATATTTTTAACTTTGTTCTTGTTTTTAACCATGACTGTTGCTGCTGAGTTTCCATTTTATTTTTATGGCACTGATATGGTGGGCTCGTTTAAGAAAAAAAAAGGTAAAAACTGCCAGTATTGCTGCAACTTTTTGGGGCCTCTAGGATGTGTGAGTGCATATATGTAGCTGGCACTTTTCCTGTGTTTTTCAGGACAGAGTACATAGTAGTTGACCCTAGTTCAAGTGGTATTTTGAGTTCTAGAATCCTTAAAGAAAAACATGAATGTTCTTTTTTGCTTCACCTTTGTGTAGATTAGTGTCCCTTAAGCACTCACTTCCGTCTCTGGTATTAGGCCATTGGTATATTTCCAGGAATCTGGATTTTTCTTTCAAGGCATTTTGGCCATAGTGTGTTTCCCTAGAACTTCAGGACAGACCTTTAAATAGCTGAAGTAAAATTGGAAGCCTTCAAAATTAAGTAGATTTATATGATTTCATGAGCGGAAACAAACTTGTTTCTGTTGACCCATCCAGTTATGTAATTCCATTTTAAGGGTCTTTGTGCCTTCCAAGAGGTGTTCATGTGGATTTTTTCTAGAGAAATGTGTGTCAGAAATGTGTATTATTGAAAGTGACTATCTTCAGAGAATCTTTCTAAGAAGCTGTTTCTATAAATTAGTTCAGTCTCTCTTGAATTTTTGGAATATAACCTATTACAAGTCTCAGAATTTACTATTTGGATAGAACACTGCCTTTTCATTATCTGTTTTTATGATGTTGTAACTTCCAAAGTGCTTTATGAAGTTAAGAAAGAACAGACTGCCTCAAGTAATCTATGATCTAACTCCTGTATAATACAAATAGGAGAATATCTTGTGCAAGAGCCGATGGCGGCAGAGAGGGGGGAAAAAAAACCAAAACAAAACTGGGAAGGCATAGTGGAAGATGTGCTTTCAAGAAAGATGAGAGACAGGCAGTATTATACAAATGGAGGAGAAAGCTTTTTCAACTGGATTTGTCTGAGAAGAAATGTAGAGAACTAAGGGCAAAGGAAAACAGAATGAAATACTGAAGAAAATTTTGAAAAGTAAAAAAACAAACAAAAACCCCAAATAAACAACCAACCCCCCCAAAGCAAAACAAAACAAATAGCCAACTTATAAATGATTTAGAGTACTCCTGTTTTATTGAAATGCGTTTAGTTAGTTTTTCATGTCGCTATCCTGAGAGCTCTTTTGTATTTGTGTTGATTTATTTTTTTGCTATGTGACTGTTCTTGCAGAGCGTATAGGATTGGCCAATACAAAGCTGTTAAAGTGTTTAGGTTGATATCCTTGGGAACTGTGGAGGAGATGATGTACTTGCGACAAGTTTATAAACAGGTAAAATTCACAAACTTTAAATTCAGACTTCCTTTTTATCAGTCGCAGTGACTGAAAGGTAAGTTAGCCTATAGAAAAATTGTAGTTTACCTTGGTTTTATGGTATATGCTGTTTCCTTAGTTTACTAAGCAGAGATACATAACTGCAATTTTCAAAGAACGAAACATAATTATATGTGCATTAAAGTTTTTCCGTAACTTTTGACAGCTTAATTATGCAGTACTCTTTAATAAGTTTATACGCAGAACTGTGTTACTTGAAGATTTGTGAACTATATCTGTGAGACTTGTAGCCTCACGGTCTGTAGTCAGACTGCAGCAGTCTGATTCAGGCAGCTTTTTCTTCTGAAAGGTTGGAGAAAGGACAGAAGTCTTGCTGGTGTTATAGAAGAAATGCAAGAAGGCTTTGCTGTTCACCTTCCTGTGAAAACTTGCTTATAAAAGGAGGGGAAAACAGCTTGTAGTTGCCACTGTTATGAATATAAGTTGTTTGCTGGAATCCTCAGCCTGAAACACTTGCTCAAAGTTTTTTTTGTTATCATTGATAAGTTTAAACACCTAAGATTAGAAAAAAACGAACTGTGCAATTTGAGGAACACATAATCTAATAATTGTATCCAGATGAGATCGGAATTAAAAAATAAGCAAACTTGAACATAAGCAAGAGCAGGCTGCAGAAAAGCTAGATGAAATATAGAAATGTTTTTCTCAGCAGAAGTTGCAAGTTAAGAAATAAGATGATTGAATTTAAGATACTGACATTATAGACATAAAATTGGAGGAAGGAAGGAAATCCGTGAGATACAGTTGTTCTGCAGAATGCATTACATAGAAAAGACAAAGTAAGTCCCTTTAGTGGGCAAATGATATTATATATTAAAGAAAGCTTTATGATATTTGATGGATTAGACTAATAAATTTGAATTTTTGGCCATAAATAGGAAAAGTTTGTACGAGCCTTTGGTTACAAGCACCCTCTTGTAGGTGGTTTATTTACAAGGAGGAGGGTAGGGGCTGAATGAGTGGGAAATGCAGTAGCATGCAGATTGTCATTATCCTCTTAAGATTTAAGTAAGTGACAAGGTTCATGGAGCAAATAGTCAGAAAACCCATAGCTGGAAGATCAGATCTTGAGCTGCTCCCGGAACATGTATGGCCTTCTTTAAAATGTTACTTCCAAAAAAGCCTAGCAGTGACACTATCTCACATAATTTCAGTATTTTGTGGAAGCCAAAAAGCCATTAGAGTTCTGTTTAATTTTGATGAAATTATCTAAATAAAAAAGAGGAAACTTCTTTAAGAAGGAATTAAAATTAGTAGGTGATGGGACAAAGTGCTCACAGGTAAGTGAGCAATTTTCAGAGACTATCAAAAGCTCCGAATGAAAAAGATGTTACATTAATAGTTGAAGTTGTGTACTAATGACACAAGTCAAAAATAAAACACAGTCTAAAAACTGTTTTTGAGAGGCTTGAAAATATAGAAGCTAATGATTTAGTTGTCTAACACATTGGGAACAGGAATTGCACTGCTTCATGGGCGCCTTGCAGAAAAAAATACGTAATTTATTCTTTGTAGCCATGTAGCTAGAAAAGCTTAGAGAGCATCCTATTCCAAAGTTTTTCTTGTGTGAAGTACTTTGGAAGATTCATTTCAACACCAAGTATTGGGAGGAGAGGTCTCAGAAAGACTGACAAAGCAAGCAATAACATTAAAACCAACCATATTCACTCCAGTCCTGAAGGAGGGAAGTCATGCGTAGAGGTCGTTGGAGCTGGTGATCTTGTAGATAAAGGAGACCTGCATATTGTCTGTTTTGATTTCAAAAGACATGTATAAAACTTCTTGAAAGGCTCATTTGCTGGGTGGGGGGTTTTTGGTTGGTTTTTTTCAATTTGATTTGTGTTTTTCAAGTCAACTAAAAAACAGTCAACAGAGTAATTGTAGATTTTGGATATATTTTTTTTTTTTGGAGTCTATAGTTGGATGGCATTCCCTGCTATTGACACTTGAGCACAGTTAGGAAATTTTCAGTAAGTTGTGAAGGAAATACATTTTTTGGCTGTTTAAAAATCAGAAACCATGAATGCATGTGGACATGTGGCTTGGTGAACTGTACCAATGTACTCTCTGAGCTAATTATCTACCATCTTTTTCATGAAATGAATTTATGTGAAAATGCTTTATCAAGTTTCTTGTGTATTTTTACTGAGGGATCTACTGGATTTTAATGTTGCTGGTTTTCTTTTTAATTAGTATTGCTTAGTTCTCTTGGTCATGTGTGGTTGAAGAATCTGATGTAAATAAAATTGAAATCTAGCATAACAGAAACCCAAATAAGTTACATATGTATCCTAAAGTGTACTTTTGTAAATATTGTGCATAATCCAAGGAAGTGTGCTTAGCTACAGTTAAATTAGAATTTGACTGTTACTGGCCTGCATAATTCAAGAGATGTGCTGTTCAGGAAAATGCCTGTTCAGTGCTAGAACTAGACGGGAGTAGAACTGAAGAACCACCAACTGCTTAGAGACCGTTACAAAAATATTACAGGTCTGGTATCCATAAAACTATGGTTTTGACGTTCCTCTACTTACAGTCAAAGAAATGAAGTATTTAAGTCGTGGAAATGCAGCTAAACCTCCCTGACTTAGAAAATTTTTTTAATTCTGCCTGACAAAGTATTTACTTGTCATTCCTTTTCACCTGTAAGATTTAAGTCGATTCAGTCTGCTTAGCAAGCATGCCTAATAATTAAAATATTCAGAGATCAGTAGGAGTAATCTTGTGGCTTTTTTAATCCTTCGCAAGTAAGCATACAATGTAAAGTATGAAAAACTATGACAAAATAGTAAGAATTTAATATTGAGGAAAAATAAGCAGTCAAGATGCAGTGGAGTGTCAGTAGTGTGTATAGCAAGTGTCTGATACTAAGCAAAATGAAGTAGAAGACGTGAATTTTTGGTTTTGGTTTTGGTTTTTTTATTCATTTAGGCCAGGCAGTTCATATTATATACCACAATCTTTTATACCAACATCTGCTAGGAAAATGAAAATATTCTCCCTCAGGAACTTCTCCCTGCTCTAACTAAAGCTGTGTATATAATGTGGATGCCAGGAAATTCTGACATGTTGCTGGAGCAAACACTTCTGAAATTGCTTGTGTTGTTCTGTTTTAGCAACTTCACTGTGCAGTGGTTGGAAGTGAAAATGCCAAGCGGTATTTCGAGGCAGTGCAAGGATCAAAGGACCATCAAGGAGAGCTTTTTGGGATCCATAACCTCTTCAAACTGAGGACTCATGGCTCTTGTCTTACCAAAGACATCCTGGAGGTGTGAAGTCCTACACTTAATTTTGGATATTAGTTTTACATTTTTCCTTTTCTCATGAGATATTTTGTGATAATTTTGAATGGAAACACTTTATAAAACAGAATGGTGAAACTTAAACAGCACCTGTCTATGCAGTATCTTCAGTGAAAATAGACATATTAATTTCTCACTCTGATGTAGACAAATTTCCTTAAATCAAACCAGAAAAATTGAAAAAGTTTGAATTACTGTTTTCAAAAGTTTGCTAATGTATTTCTTTTCCTAATAAAAATGCTCACACTTATTTTTGTGATACATTCTCATACTGTCAGCTTTGTGCATACGATACCTTTTATTCATCAATAGCTCAGAGTGACCTTTTAAGCCAGAATTCTGACTGCAAAACTTTTTTTGTGATCACAGTAACTTTTTTATAGTACATTTTACGATGTCAAAAGCTGTTTAATAACATATATATGCTGTATTTCAGAATGCTACAGGGTGGAAGTAAATAACTGAGGCTTCATATTTTAAGATTATTTTCTTGGTTACTCTAAAAAGGCTGTTGGGCCAACTCCATAGCATATAGTGCAAATTAATTTTAAGTATATGTAGTATTATACTTTTTTCTATCCTGCATGTTGCTGCAGCTAACTTGCATCTTGAAATTTACCACAGCTTTATTCTAGGTTTCTTGCCATCCTTCCCTTTATTTTGTTATTTTGCCTATACTAGGCGATGGCTGTGATTCTGTGTGATTCTGTGCTGTGGTACAGCATTATAAAGATAGCATTAACCTCAAAACTTCTTTAAATTAATACAGGGCATGTAATATGAACATTGTAGCAAATAATTTCCTTTGGAAAATAGTTTAAATTTACCAAAACAGTGTAGGCTACTTTGCGTGCAGGTTATGCTTTAGATCAAAGAACAGTTAAGTGTATCGCCAAAATGTCACAGACTTTCCTGATTGTACTTCTGGTGCTTACACGACCGAAAGAAACTTTTTTTTTTTTTTTCCCCTGGGCTTTCCTTTGTTAACTTGTTAACTCAAACAAGTACAGTTTTTATAGTGTATGTTGTTCATTGATTTAGAGGGAAGGGCGAGTAGAAGCAGGAGTCATGACAGCAACCACATGGCTAAAGGAAGAGACTCCTCCGTGCAGCTCAGAAAAGGTAAGGTGTCTGTGGACTGCAAACCAGAGCGTGCCAGTCCCTCTAGTTCCTAGTACTGCAGTGGCAAATGAAGACAGTGTGTTGTTAGGCTGATAATATTTTTTACCCTAGATTGTACTTGTGGATTTTATTGTCTGCTTGCTTTTGGATTTACATATTGTAAAACATCAGATAATGTCATGCTGCCTGTTATTTCTGCATTTAAGATGAAATATTCTGTACATCTGGTAATACAGTGTGCTGTTCAATAGTTGGATATACTCAATCTGGGCGAAGGTATTACTAACCTGCTGTTACTACAGAGCAATGTGGTTTGTTGGAGCATTGCTCTGTAGTGTCTTAAGGGTGACAGCCTTGTGAAATATGACATGGCAGCTTTTTGATCAAGAAGTCTGTTGAGAATCTGACGCCTAGTGTTGTTCAGAAGATTTTGGGTACAAAATTGTGGAAAGGAATGCAATTGGTTTGGAGAATTGAAAGGTTGCGTCAGATATGTGGACCTGTGTGGAAGACGTGGGCTGTTTACTTGATGTCATCAGACAGTGATTCCCACCAAATCAATGGTCTGTTCAATGCTGAGCTTTTATTTTTTTAAAAAGTGCATCTAATTGATTTTCTTTGGGAACAAATTGTTTGATTCTTTTTTTTTCCCCTTGAAAATGTTGAGTTTAATGGGAGCATTTTTATGAGTGTTCTTGACTGAACGCTGTGTTCAGGTGATTTAAAAAACAAACAGCTACGTCTACAATAAGGCCTCTAGGCATGAAAATATTGTTAGATTAGATCACTCTAAATGATATTAAAAATTAGGCACTATTGCTTGTGCTTTATAGAAATTTCTTCAGGTAAATAAACCAGTGTGCCATCACATTGGGCATAACTTCACATTGCTAAAACATCACTGTATGATCACAATGGACTTCATGACAATCAGTAACTTCTTTAGCTCTTGTTAAATTGTTTTTGTTAAGCAGGGTGTTATCAGGATTAATACATTAATTTTAAAACTTCTCTTCATGTACATAAGTTCAGTATTTACCCTTTTCACTTTCAATTTACATAGTGTCATAATTCTTGTCTCAGTAATACACAGTGTTGGAGCTGTATTCTGGACTTTTATATCTTGAAAATGTTTCAGGCTTGCCTGGGGATAATTTTTGTTTGATTACAGTAAACTTCAGCTAAGTTTAGAGTAGACTGTTATGTATTGATAGCTCTTTTAAAATGTCTTAGCACCTATATACAAGGATCTTGACCACTTCTGTGAGATTATTTTTTTGAGTATCATTACACAGTATTATATTATTTCTGTATTATTTGTTTTATATTTGCTTTATATTTATGTTACTGGAATGCTGTTTTGTATATTATTTCCTTTTGATTAACATAGTTAGTCATAATTAACACTGCTTTGGAATTAGGTATGTTCTATATACTGTTTATGTTTTAAATACCTTTGCTGTAAATTATTTTTCTTTTTAGTATGAGCAACCAGACTGTAAAGAAGATGGAGATCCCCGAGGTATCCAGGCACAATTAAAGAGAGAAGAAATGGATTTTTGTGATGACTTTAGTGATGATGATATTCTTGAAGCTTCTGTGAAGAAGTGTGACAGAAGGAAGCCTTGCAATGCAAGTAATTTAGTGGTAACAAAGGGACAGCTTTCCTTAATGCAGTGTGGATTCTCTAAGTTGTTGCAGAGAAAAATTGAAACTGCCAAAGAAGGAGATAATAGTTACAATTCTCATCATTCAAGTTCTGATGATCAGACTATAAGAACAAACATAAAGGACAAGTACAGTGATTTCCAGAAAAGTCAAAGCCATGTGCCTATTGGGGAGCATGGGAAAGCGGCTCAGTCACTGAATGGAACTGATAAAGATCTTCGTAGTACAGACTGGCTTGTTTTATCTGACTCTGAAGAGGAGAAGGACAGAGAAAGCGAGGATCAAGGCATTTCAAAGCAAAGTGATATAGTCATGGAAACTGAAAGCAGTTCTGAACAGGATGATCCTACACAAGTTCCAGCATGCCAACAGCAAATACTTACTAATAAAGTTGAAATACACAGATCAACATCTGAAAATTGTGAAGAATTAGCAAAAGAAAAACATGGATTTTTATTTAAGGGAGACAGTAGGCAATTTGGGTTCCACAGTGCTGAGTCAAATTTCACCAAAGTCATGTCTTTTGAAGATATCAAGGACAACACAAGAGATCTGAAAGGAGCAAGTGATGTAAGTGATGAGTCTGATGATATTGAAATTTCCCATAATTTTGAATCAAGAAAGGTAAGAACTTCCAGGTTTCCGAAATGGAAGGAAAGACATACCCATAACAATGGACTAGGTAACGTCTCCAAATCTATTCTACAAGCAAAGAAGCCCAACAGAAAAGAAGAGGAAAGTGATTCTCAAAATATAGATGAATTTTCATCTTCTGAAGATAACTTACCAGTTGAGAAAATTTGTGCCAGAAAGCAAAACTCTAAACATAAAATCTGGAGAGGCAGAGTTTGGTTTGGGCCTAAAATACTTCATACTATTCAGGATACCTCTGTTGCACAAATGAAGGCTAGCAATTATGGTGTGCATAGAACTTCTGCAAGTAAAACTGAATTTGAAATTCAAGAGCAAAAAATCGAATCAATGGACAGGTATTTAGGTAACTAGTAATTTAATTTCTTTCATTTTATTTCAGTTGAATTACTAATTTATCATTGTTAGGAAGTTTTAAATTCCTCCTGCTATATGTGTTTTTGTTACAAGATAGCATGCTAAATTATTTAATTATGTCTTTATCTTTCTTTTTGCCTATTAGCCTTGTCTTCTGGTGTGATGGGTTGCTTTGTAATGTTTCATTAAACACTTACTGTCTTGAAACATGTAAAGATTGAATATTTGAACTGTAAAGCTTCTAAAATCTTGACAGGGCTGTTGAATAAACACTTGTGTAAATGAAAAACGAACAGTCATCTGGGAATTTGAAATACCATGTAGAGGATTTAATTTTGTTAGAGACTTAACTTTGAACATTAGTAGTGCAGCCATTAACTCATAGATGCTTTGAAATTTCTTTGTCCATCTGAAAAAAAAAATCACACTAAAACGGAAGTAGTATTAAACTGCTTGGATAATTCTGAATAAGTCTAATGCCAGTTGTTAATTTCATAGAGCTGAGAAGCTTTGTGCTGAGTGAGATCACAAATTTTGCAACTTTTGTGTAAAACTTTTTTTTTTAACTTACACCCTGCGCTGAAGAATGGTATTTTATGTTAAGGGTTTTGGAATAACTGACATCTTCAATTATACCTTTCTCCATGTCAGATGGTGTTCAAGAGGTGGCATATATTCATTCAAATCAGAATGTGGTTGGATCCAGCAAGGCTGAGAATCGCTTGAGCCGGTGGGCAGTGCGAGATGTATTTGAATTGAAGCAGTTTTCCCAGCTCCCTGCTAATGTAGCAGTCTGTAGTGCCAAGGTAAAGAGAAATGTTTGGGAAATGTTGTTTTTACTTTTTTTAATCCTCATCTTTCATCTTAAAAAGCTCTAACAAACTTGTTTTTCTGTTAATGGCCACCATGAGTGATCAAAGCCACTGAGGATGGGAGGAGGAGGCTCAAATGGAGGTCTAATAAATTACTTCTGTGTTTTGTTTTTTTGGGGAGGTTTTTACATTGGCCAGCTCTGAAAGAGTTGCAAATTGAGCAGCACAGCACCCTCTGTGGGATTTTTCTGCCAGAGAAATGGTAAGATTAAAGATTGAGTGTTTGAAGCCAAATTCTGTGCCATGTTTTTCTGATTTGAGTCTTGAAAAAAATACAGTTTATTCTAGATGCAGTTAACAAAAATCTAGTTGCCACAGTACATGCCAGAATCTCTGTAGCATGGAAAGTCAAATATAAATCAGTTTGCATATTTTTTTATTTTTTCATTTTGGTGAAGGGAGACATGCGGTTGCTATATCTAGTTGCCACAGTACATGCCAGAATCTCTGTAGCATGGAAAGTCAAATATAAATCAGTTTGCATATTTATTTTTTTTTCATTTTGGTGAAGGGAGACATGCAGTTGCTATAATAAGTTAAATTGCCTATGCTTAATGTCTGAAACACAAAACTAGAGTTTACTGGGAGTGCTCATGTGCAGCAACAGATACTTTTAATGCTTTTTGTTGGTTATGTATCTTGTTTAATTGCGTTTGCAATGCATACAAATCTGGAATAAATTCAGGTACAGCTTCCAGATTTTGTTCTTTATTCCATAGTGGTTTTAATATGCTCTGATTATGGGATGCTTTATTTGCCTTGTAATAAACATTTGCAGTTTTCTAGATTGTTTCTTAAGATAAACCACAAGCATAGAATAAATAATTGGTGAATGTGCACTTTAGGCTTTACAAACATGTTAGCAATCACTATTGGAATTGTAGACATCAGACTATGTTGTTCTGGGTATTGAACATCCACAGTGGCTAGAAGAGTTTCTTCCAATGCTGTTAATGTACTGTTTTTAATTAGACCATTAGGATGGACACCAAAGAATTTTTACACTGGGAAGATCAAACCAGGCCAACCAGCAATTCTAACACATTTGCATTAGAATGTCACTTATTAACAGAAAAGTTTGGTCAAAAATAGTAAAGAATACTGCAGAGAGGTACTTATTTAATAGCAGTGGCTGATAAGATTATCAAAACTAAGTATGAATGAAAGAAGACTTTGAAGAGAGTACATTGATTGACCTATGTTCAAAACTGGTTTGTGGGAGTTCATTTGTGTTGGTCATGTAACTTGTGTCTCATTATTAAGAGTTTGTGTGACCGCAAGTATTACAAATGAAGTTCTCTTGATTAGCTTGTCAGTTTTCCTAAGGTGTCTATTTTTCACTCTGAAGCAACAGTAGTATCAGTTCTCATGGAGATTGAAGTAGGAGGAAAGACATCAGTAGTTTTAGAGAAGGCTGCCTCTTCCTTTACTTCCTCCTCTTTCTTTTACATAGAGGCACTAATCTAGAAATAATCCCTAGATGGCTGCTTATTCTTAAATGAGGAGCTTTGAATTTTTTGTGCTCTGCTTAAAAAAAGAGCTACCAGAGCTTAATTGACAGCTTTGAAATATGATCTACTTGAAATGTTACTGCTACTTTCTTCACTATTTTATTTTTGTTTCAGAAGGTCTTCTGTGAAAAGCTTGATCATTGTTGCCCTTCTGGCCATCACTTTTTGTTGATCACTTTTCACTTATTTGCCATCAGCTTAAGTTAGGACATTCATTGTCAGAGGAAGTAATTACGTTATGATAAAGAGAAAGTTGATTTCAAGTGAGGTTTAATAAAAATGTTTTTCAACAGATTAAAGTAGCGTTATGTGTAATTTGGTCAGCTCAAATTTCTCACTGATACGGCTTTCTAGCATCATTAGTCTAAGAGCGTTTCTCAGAAACTGTTGTGTAGCTGTTTCTGATTGTCTGGGTTTCAATTATCACATTCTTAATTAGAAGCATTTTATATTTATATTGAAGCTTTATTTGATAACATCATGAAGGCTCCTGAACAATGCCATGATAATGTTTATGTCACGTTTTAAGCACACTTAATCAAATTGTCTTATTTCTAAGTAGGAGAGATCAAAACAGGATCCCTACATTTCCTGCATAGTTCTCTTTAGGACAAAAGTAAAATATGCTTTGTGCTGTTCAGTTTACCTGTGCCAACTCTGTCTTCCTGTTTTCAATTTTTACTCTGCAGTCTCTCTGTAATACTACATATCTGACTTCAAATTTTAAATAGATTTATCAAGAAATGACTAGTGTCTCTGGGAAAGAGACGCAAGAGTAATTAAAAGCTGACAAAGTATTCCATTGAATGGATGAGTTGTAAGTTGGGAAATACAGCTTTTCCTACAAATCTTGATTGAAGATCAAATGCAAAATTTTGGCTTCATGCTTGCATATGGAATGACAGGCTTAATAAACTGTTAAATAAGCAATAAGTAAAATTTAATAATAAGCAAAAGTAATTGATAAGACGACCTTCTCTAAGAACACTGATATTTTGTTGATTGCTTGCTGTTGACTAGTCACCTAATCATATTTTGGCTTTACTAAATTCCCATGAACTTTTGTGTTCTAGGTTAAGCTTTCTTGTTGCAGTAGCTCATTTATGGAAATAAGCTGAATATGAATAACAGCAAAAATAAATTACTGGAAAGCAATATAAAAAAAAGTCTTCCTAGTTTTCTACTGGCAGTAGATAGAAGGAGTAGAAATTAGGTTTATTAGTCCTTCCTTTACTGCTGAAGCATGGAGACTAATGTAGTCTTGAGTTGTAGAAACTGCTTAAAACTGGAGCAGACTACAAAACCTGTGAGGACTCTTCCTTCAAAGTGAGAGAGTTTGCATGGGAAGAAGATCATTGAGAGACAGGGAGGAGGGACAAGGAGTTTTGCTCCTCAAAAGAGAGCTTCGAAAGTATGTAGAACATCTCATTTAAGAGCAGGAGTAACTAATGAATAAAAACTTAAGCTTTAAATTGATTATAAAAAATGTAATATTTGAACTTTGGGATAAGAAAAGGTGTTCATCTTAGTGATAATTTCGTTCTATGACTTCAGAAGGTCTGCGTTAGAAATGGATCATTTGCATTAATGACAAATCTTTCTTTAGCTTTTAAACTGGAAGTATCAATCAGGCATATTTTTTATCCAGTAATAAGTAATCAGTCTGGTCTTAGCATTACCTGTGCTAGTATTCATACTACACAGTTACCTTTTCTCTGAAGGAACAGAACGTATTACTTTTATTTACTTTTTTTTTCTGCACCTTTAAAGCCCTAAGGGAACAAAATGTTGGTTCTTTTTATAAGAAGTAGGTCTTACTACTCTTTCTTGTGTTCTTTTTTGCTTTGTGGTTCAGGTAACTCTGGTACTTGGCTTCAAGACTGTTGCAGAGCCTTTGACTCTTCTTTCTCCAGAGGTGATAGAGAGCATAGTTATACTCTGTAATTTGGTTTGTTTTAAGAAGAGTTGTGCAAAATGACTAGTTTAGCTAGAAGGTTCTTGTTTATAGTACTGAATGCTTGTTTTTCTGTGCATTTCCATAAATTCTATATGGCTGTTGAAGATACAGTTAGGTAACAACCAGAATACTAAGTCTGCTGTTGAGACATAAAAATAGGACATCATGAGAGCTCTCTCAATACTTAGCAGTTATGAAACATGAGAAAAAATCTAAAAGTAGTAGAAGCGGCAGTATGAAGTGTGCACTAATTGTACAAGCAAGAGGATCAATTGTACAAGCAAGAAGATATTCAACCATGTTTTGGTTGAATATCATTAGTCAAAATAAATCCTGTCCAACATCTGAATTAAAGACAGACAGCTTGTATACAACTATAATAGAAGCAAACAAATATAAAAGGACTTCTTTTATCTCATGATCCTGAAGGAAGGAAAATAAATTGTGTTTTAAGGAGTATATTCCTTTTATCACAGAAGTCTGTGGGGTTTCATAAAAGTAGAAGATTGTGTAGAGTTGGTTAAAAATTCATTGTTTTTTCATGGAGCAAGTGTAAGATTATTGTCTCTATTACCCCATCACTATCTGTTAAGAAGATAGCTGAAAACCAAAATGAATGAACCTGTAGACAGGTCATAGTGGATTTATAAAGCCAGATTTACAGAGCAGACTTACAGTTACTTCGGCCTTTCAAGAAAAGTCTCGAGTCATTTATGACTTGAGCATATATATTTTGAGCATATAGTGCTCAAAATTGTTCTGACGTTATTAGTTTTTGTGAAAAAATGAAAGTGTTAACAACTTCTGTAAGACCTTAACCATCTACTAAGTAATTTTAGAGGTTTTGATTTTTTTGATCCTTTTTTTCTTTTTTTTTCTACTGGGTTCCAGGCTCTAAAGCAAACTGGCAGATTTTCAGTGCAAGATCTTCTTAGTTATGTTGATTTTTGAATAACTTGCACTGTTACTTGTGAAGTTTTTTCTTAGCTACTGTAAGAAATAGAAGCCTCCCAAGGCAAAATTAAATATCTTTTTTCAATGTTTCCAGTCTATTATGAATTAAATTACTTCATTCAGTAATTTCCTAATTAATTGCCATGTTAATTGGCAAAAATAGCCAATGTGAAATGTTTTACACAAGTATAGAAGTCGAGAATAGGCTTTATATAGTTCCTATAAAGCTTTATTTGGATAATATTTCTTCAGTGGAAATCCTGAGTGGGGGTTGGAGCATGGGGAAGACTTTGGAGAAGGCTTGGAGGCTTCACCAAAAAGACAGAAAATGGGAGCAGGACATGCTAAACAATTTGAAAAGCTGGTGATGTCCCACATTAGAGCTAATTTGCACTTTTTAATATGTGGACAAGTATTAGTCACAAGAAGTTGTACTGTACCTGTTGAGTACTCTAGTCGGTGTTTTTTTTTTCAGCCAACGGCATGTTTTCAACTTAAGTTTACTTAAAGTTTTACTGAAAAGAAATGTACAAAGACAGCCATTCAATTGAGGATTAATCACTATGGCAACAGAAATGTGGTGACTGAAAAGGGGGAGGATGTATTCTCCCCTCAGCTTCCTGCCAGCTGTCATATTCAACCTCTGTGGCATGAATTCAGGCCAAAATATAGACTGTGACCAGCTCTAAGAAACTATATCTGTATTTTTATAAATTCGTACAAGAGTTGCACTATAAAAGAAGACTTAATCCTCTGAATTGGATGACAGACATTTGGCACTCTTGCCAGTGTTTGACAGAGAAATAACGGGATGCTTTGTAGTAAAACCTGGATTAATGGTAAACCCCTCTTTATGTTATTGCAGTGTGGTGTAAAGGAGAGAACTAAGCATTCTGTCAGCCTAGGAAAAAACGTGCCCTTTGTAAATCCAATGCAGATTTAAGTGCTGTTGAGAATACTGTAAATACAAAAGTTGTGTCATTAAGAACTCCTCTTTATCTTATTTGTATTACAGTGACATTTTAGATTATTCAGACAAAGACTTGGATCAGTTATAGTAACTCTGATGCAGTGTGTTTGCACAGCTTCCAGATTCAACAAGTTTAGATAGTTGCTTACAAAGAGTAGGCTTTTGGGAGATAACATTCCATTACACATGGAGAATGCTGTTCGGCTTTAAAATAATTGTTCCCAAATGATTAGCCTGTAATGCAGCTTTATTGACTTTGCTATTCCAGTTTGCAATGGAATTAACCATTTCAATATGGCCTTTCGTTGTTTTAACTATGATGAGTTCATATGTGACATTCTCTGCAGCATGTAGTTGCATTTTCATTATGATATATGTGCATGGCTTTAGTTTTTGCTGCTGTTTGGAAGGATGAGAGAGTGAAAGGAGATAGGTGCAAATCTATGAGCAAGGAATTCTTGTTTCACATGTGTACATGTAGGAGAGAGAAGGAAACAAGACCACCTCCCCCTAACAAACAAACCCAAAACAAAAAAAACCAACCAACCAAAAATAAACCCAAAGAAAACTATAACAGGGAAAAAGATTAGCTGAAATAATTTAGAATTGTTATTTGGGTAGAAAAATTCATTGCAATGCAATATCGCCTGATCAAAATAATAGCAATTATTCAAACCTCATTGCACCTCACAATATATCTGGAAAGTCATGTGTTTACTCAAGTTTTGGTGAGAGTGGGAAAATATGAAGTAAAATGTGGCATAAAGGTTTCTTATTTGTTTGTAAGCTGTGTTTTAAGAGGACAATCATACTGAATTCACTGTGTTTCATGCTGGTTTTTTATGATTTAGGTGACTGCAAGGCAGCTAGGGGTTGATAAGGCCCTTCTTGTTTGCTTTAGAAATGAAAACAAACAATGAAACTGTGAAATGGAAAGTGTCCTGGATATCTGGCAGCAGTGGTTTCATGCACACCTGAAGAGAAAAGCCTATTCACACTGTTTCAGCTCTGAGTGGGGAAGTCAGAGAGAGTTATTGCTGGCTGGAAGTCAGTGTCTGGCAAGATACTTAACCATAGTGATACTTTAGGTAGTCAGGCAGTAGAAGATCCTTGGATGCAGTACAGCTATGGCTGAGAAATAATTATGCAAACATGTTTACAAGTTCGGTTTTGGCCTTTTGAAAGAAGTTAGTATCCTTTAAGTCTGGTGACTTGAGGAAGTGCGACAACACTAAACAGAATTGGTTCTGTTTAGCTCAAACTCGGACATTAGCATTTGTGGCAGTTCCTCATCTTACTCCTAGCCTCTGCTCGCTTACTTTCCCATGCATTTTCATCTTGCTGTATTTGAAAAGATGAACCATTCTCTTTTGCCTTGCAAAAGGGCAAGAGAGCAGGAGGGAAGTCACATGCTTAAGCTGGCCAGTCATCGCTCTGGAGTGTAGAGCCATCTCTTCATGCGTATGGTAGGAAGAACAGACACTGAAGTTCTGTATTTTCAAAGGCAGACAAGAATTGCTTTGGGTAGGTGTGTAATATTGCTAAATCTTCTGTAACTATGCAGCAGGAGATGATTGTCACAGAGCTCTAATAGATGCTCAGCTGCATGTCTTCATACTTTTTGAAGAATGTTACTCATAGGTATGAGCTGCTTTGGCACTTTCAGAGTGCAGATGCCACCACTTTTGTTGGGTTCTTGATTACAGCCTGTATGTAACTGCATATGTAATACATAACTGAAAGAAACAGAAACTTGGTATTAGTAGCCAAAATTTGATAGATACTTTTAAGAACAAGAAACATACATCATAAAAGAAGAAGGAAGGGAAGGAAATATCTTCTGTGGCAGGAAGATAAAATGTATTTGTGTTGAAAACCCCATAGACTAAATAGAACACGAAAGGTGGAAAATGCTTTCTTTGAAGTATATTTTCATGTGTGGTAGGAGTCCTTGGGCTTTCTGAATATTTTAAAAACTAATCTTTGCACAGCTATGTAATAATCTTTCTTCTTTCCTGTTGCAATATATGGAAAGCCTCTTCAGAGTAAGAGCAGTAAATGAAGGGCGGATAGGATAAGAAAACAAGTGTAAAAGGAATGGCTGCAGTTTTGCACAGTATTGTCCTAGTTCACAATAGCACTTCACAGTTCCATTTTACTGTACTTTCATTAACTTTATTTCCTTCTATTTAGTGGGTTGTTTCCTGTAGCGCAACCTTTTCTCATGTCACTTTTTGAATCCAAAAAGTGTTGCCTTCTACTAAACATCCTGCATCTGTGCAAAATAAATTGTTGCTTCCTTTTTAACCTTGCGTGAAGATTTTCTTGTCAAAGTAGAAGTGCATGAAGTTGAACAAAGGAGTAAAATTGTTACTTTCAGAAATTAAATCAAAATCTTTTATATTTGGTGCCAAAGGAATTCTTTTACTGCACGATTTTTCCTCCACCAAGATACTGGTTTGAGAAAGGAGAAAATGTGGAGAACACAGAAATGTATAATGATGTTACAGATTATCCAGTATAGGCTCACTTAATTTATCAGATGACCAATAAGTATGTGGTCAAACTTAAGTGAAATTTTTCCACTTGGAACAGTGGACATTTCTTAACATGCACTGCAAGTGCATATTGGTTAGAAAAGACTAAATACTTTTGTGATTACTGTCAATCTTTTTGTAAAAATTCTTGTAAAATATATGTAGAAGTAGATGAAGAAGGTTTTAACACACAGTATGTATGTGATGATAAAATGTTTGGGAAGAATGCTCTTGGATTTCTATACTGTGATTTTTAGTTGTCATTTGAAATTACTTGGCCATAATCATGTATTTGGAAGATTTAAGCTTTTTAGTGTGAGAGAAAAACATGCTATTACTCATTGAGGTACTGAATGGAATCTTGATTCCAGGACAAAGAATTTGTACTTACTTAAATATATTAATTAACAGTAAGTTAAACAAAGATAATGAGCACTTCCAAATGCACAGGATATGTCTTGTGTCAAAGGATTTTTGTTTCCTTTATTATTCCATTATTTCAGTTGTAACAGTTATTAATGCATAAAGGGTCTAGTGATCAGTAATATATGTAGATTAAATGTGCTAATATCAATAGTGTAAGAAAAAGTCAGAGGTTCCTAGCTGAATCAAATTGCATTGATTTCAGTCTTTCTTTGTGATGTAGTTATGCATATGTTGTGCATGATAATTCAGATTAACAAGAACAGTGCTGTGAAGTCAGCATGGGATTTCATGTAGCAGGAAACAATGGGGGCACGCAGTAGTTTGGTAGAAGAGTGCTTAAGGAGTGAAAAATAGAAAGCTGTTGAAAGAAAACTTTCATTGTGAAGTAGATTTCAGTTGATGAGTTAGAAGGCAGACATAGAAGGAGAATCTGAAGGAGTTGGCCATGAGAGGGAGGAATTAGAGTGATACATAAAGTCAAATTCAAAAGAAAGCAAAATAGTGTGGAATGTTAACAGTGCTGGAACACTGATTGGAATTTTCACTTTTTAAAATGGTAACGCTAGGAGAAAGATACAGGGAGTATTTTCATCTATATTTTCATCTGTTTGTGTAAAACTTTATCTCTACTTAGAACCTCATCCATGTATTACTCAGAGTAACAAACTTCAAATTTGACCTTTAGCAAACATGGAGACATCTTAAGAAAAACTGAAATAAGTGTTTTAATTTTACTGACAAAATGTTTATCATTTTTTCAAAAGAAATTGCTGGATTTGGGAGTTGGGGGCTGGATTTAAGTTGGCAAACTTTCAAAAACCTTCCCAAATTCAACAGAGCCAGTTGTTGTGTTTCAGCCTAACTGGGTGCCATTTAACCAACTGGCTTTGCTCCAGAGAGCTAAGATAAGTTTTTCAGGAGTAACTACAGTGACTGTGGGCTTGCCCTGGAATTAGCTCCTGCAGCTCTGTTACTGTAACTTGTTTACAGTAACTTTTTTTACCTGGAGGAGAAAACTTTGAGCAGCTAATTTAGGTAGAAGAAGAGGAGCTCTTTGTGTACGCGTAGTGGTATTTTGCGGTTTTCGTTTGAGTTTGGCAGTGTGGACCAAAGTACTTAAGACTTTTGTCTATCCATAGTTCAGTACACCATTTTTGAGTTTATTTGCAGTTAGCAGTACTTTTTACATTAATTCTGGTTCTCTCTCTAATTTTATAATGTTCCGTGTGTTTACAGCATTTGGCTTTTTTCACAAAGAGATTTTTAATCTTCTGTGTTTCAGTGAACGTAAAAAACAAAGTATTACTGCTTCCTGTGCTTTCATCTTGTTTAATAATAGGTGGGTGAATGCACATATATGGGCGTTTAGAGTACTTTTAAGACACACATTAATTGATGTGGTTAGGCTTGTATTCTACCCAAGTTACAATTGCTTGAATTAAATAATACAATTCTGATTTCCTGACAGAGCGACAAATACACTAGGTATTATCATAGTGAGATTCAAAATACCATGAATATTTTTTCTACAAAAATTCCATCAAAGTAAATATATATTGAAAGTAGCTTTGCTCTCTTCTTTTAAAATACATCTTCCAAGTAAAATTTTGTATTATCTATGTGTCTCTTAAAAAAAACCAAACACATTAAATACGTGCAGAATTAGCAAGATAACTGCTACAGATAACCTTGTAATTCAGTCTTAATTTTGTTACTGTCATCATAAAATTAGTGGGAGAATAGAATTTTTGTCTCAATAAAGGCCTTGGTTTCAGCTTTGTATAATCTAACTTCTAATAGCACGGTAAGATTTTAATCTTTAGAGTTGTGTGTTTAGCTTAAAGAGTGAAAATTTATGCCTATAGGTTCCTTAATATTGGCATCTCTCTCTGTGCTAGTTTGAGGTTACTCACTAAAGTAATGGATTGAGATCCTCAAGTTTGAGAATGTTGTGAACAGGCCATGGAAATAAAGGAAGTGCACATGGGTCAAATAGAAACACTTTGGGAAGGAGCATTGTAGATCCAAAAGCAAATTTTGAACTGCAGGTGGCAAGGTGTGAACAAAGTTTGTGTTTTCATCTCTAAAGTAGTGGTAGTGGAGGGACCGAGGACATCATTAAGCAGTTATTTTTTACTCTGATCTTATTTGGAGAAAAAAAAAAAAAAAAAGATAATGTCGCTGTTCTGTTTTTTTCTAGTTTTCCCTGCTCTTCCAACACATTCTTCTATTTTTCATATTTTCCTTGGCTGGCTTTTCAACAAAGGGGAAATTTTTTTGACAGTTATGGGAATTTGTGGAAAAATAACTGAGGTGTAAGTAAGATTATATTTTTGTGCAGAACATTGACTGTCAATGCAGGGCGAGTTGGTCTGTAGCACAATCTTCTCGAATTTGATTCAAACATTAGCTTTTTATGACTATTGCATTTAAAATTGGCATTCTCCATGGAAGAAGCATCATGTGCTTGTTACTGTTTTCATTTATTGTAATGTGTGATTTTTTTTCCTTAAGAAGCAGCTATATTGATACCTCTTGTAAAAGTATCTTTACAATTGTTTGTATTATTGTGATACTGACAAAAATGTTTTTACTAAACTTTTGTTCCTTGAGTAGTATTGTGATTATTTATAGTTTATAAGTGTTAAATTGCTGACGTAACTTAAGAGTTCTAGATACATACTATGCAAAAATTATGTAATACATATTAACAAGCAGGAAGCAGCGAATCCAGATAATCTATTATTCATGATAAATTAATCCAGGAAGCTTTTTTTGTAGCCTGTAAGACTATAAGCTATTGACACAGGCGTTTTTTATTTTGTAGTAATATTTGGAGGTTGTAACTGAGATTTGGGTCCTCTGGCACAGGATTAAATATTTGCATAACCCGTTTTTGCATTAGAGAAGATCTGCATTACAGAGATCTTTTGATTAGTCTCACAATTAATCAGTGTGGAAAGATATCCCACTGTACTCTTGGAGAACCAAGACTTACCTTCAGTGTCCCTGAAAGTTTGTGACAGTAGAGAATCTACTCTGCAGCTCTCCATTTCAGTCTCAGCACTCAAACCACTGAGCGCTACCTAAGAGTGACAGAATTGGGTACAGCAGAACTCGTTGTTATGTCAGAGACACGGCTGTTTTGACCATTTCCATGTCTCATTTTACTAGAAAAATGAAGAAAACACAGAAGACGACACAGTGGAGAAGAGCGTTGTTAAAGGAGGGCAAGAAATGTTGACGAGCAGTAATCAGCATCACCTGTATGTTACTTATCCTGTGACCCAGAAAAACAAAAAAGCACACAGAGTAGATTCAACCACCTTCTTGGTTGGAAAGACACCCAAAGGAATTCGCAGGTGAGACTGTTTCGGTGAGATGGAAGTAAAATTCCAAGGTCAAAATGAACTTTTCTCTGGGCAGTTGCTCTGATCTTTGTTTCAGCCATACTTGGGGATATTTTGATAATTTATGATGGCAAGAGCAGAACTAATGGGAAACTTCATGCTATACAAAGAGTAGCCGTAATTGATTAATAAATAGAACTCAATTCACAAATCACTTTAACATGTTGATTCAATGTGTCATATATTACAGAGCTGTGCTTGTGTCATCACCATGTGTGTTCATGGTATGTGCATCATGCCGTACTACCAACCAGTGTTTAAACTGCATAGAAACAAGAATTATATAACATGAGCAGCTGACTGCCTACTGACTGCCTAATGGTTTTGCCCAGGTCTCATGACTTCAACTGAAAGACTCTTAAAAAGAATTTGACTTTGTGTTTATTTTTTGACATAGGGCTCTATTTTTTAGTTTTTATTCTAATGTTCTAGTTTTCCCCTAATTTTTGGAAGGATAGTATTTTTTTCTATCTCTTTGTTTTCCACTTTTCCCAAAACTATTGCTGTTTTTAATACCAAACTTAAATTCCATTGTTGTCTAGACAGAAGTTTGATAAAAATAGCCAGGTGGTATGTGGAAACAGGAGACAGAAAGCTGTAGTTAACTAGGCAAACCTATAGAACTGGGATTTGGTATTTATTTTCAATTTGGCCTTGAGACAACTAAATTACTGCATGAGAGTTAGTATCTAAGTAATACATGCAAGTGTTTTGAACATATTAGCCAGCTAGCCTCAGCTATCCGAACTACTGATGTTGAAGCGCCAGATTTGCTTACTGTTATAGATACTGAAGATTCTAAATATTTAAGAGACAGGTGGGGGAGAACCCTTCATGCTAAAAATATTTAAAATCATAGTCATAGTTATTAATTTCTATAAGTTTTCCGTCAGTGAGATGACTGTTATTCGGAGATCCTAAAGCCATATCTAGCAAAAACCTTTAGCACATTCACTCTTAAATGATAAGCGGGTCATTTGTTAGGACTTAGCTCACAGTTAGACCTTGTAGTACACCTGGGTGCGCTGTGCAATATATGAGGATGGTTGGGTGCCTCAGTTTGTGCTGTAGTTGTAAGGTGGAGTGGGAAGCTGTCTACAGTCACAACACACACAGAGAGAGTGTAGTTGGAGTTAGCCAGTCAAGCAGTATTTGAGGCTAAACAGTGCTAAATCTCACTGCCTGTTGGAGACCTCATACAGGAAGGGTAACACATTTCATATCCTTTTTTTGACAAGGAAGCGTAAACCTATTTCTCCAGCCTTCCAGTTAGGTTACCCGACCCCAAACTGCGGCTAACTCTGTTGGGGTGGTCTCGTTTAGACCTTGGCCTCTTAGCAGACACTGCATAGCTTGGTGGGTAGGATGGAGAGGACAGTTCCTGTCTCCTGTGAGTGCGTTTCTCCAGCTTTTATTCAGCTAGTCTTTTAAAAGGAGTTTGAGCAACTACTCTTTTTTTCCCAAAAAACATTCTACCATCTGTTCTTGTGCATCTTTTTGGTAGCTAAATCTCTGAAGTACCTTTGGTGTGTTAGCTTACCTACACCAAAAGTCAGTGAGTCTTTGAATCATAAGGCTGAGGAAATCACACTGGGTTCTTCTGAGGTCATTATTCTTTATTCTGTTTGCTAAGAGAAGCAATGTTCCTAATAAGGAAGTTACTGTTAGTGATTACTTTCTGGCATATGTGAAGTAGGTCAAATGAATTAATTGATTGAAAGCTGATTTTGCTGCTAGTTAAAGGTGTCAATATTAACACATTTTTCCTTCTTTATCATTACAGGAGGCAATTCAAAGAAATGGTATCCCACTTCAATATGGGATCAGTGGAAGAACTTGCAGAATATATTGCAAAAGCTACATCAGAAATAAGGCAGAAGATGTTGAAAGAATTCTATATTTTCAAGCATCCAGAGATGGAGTCTTTTTTCCCAGCTGAAATACCAGCTAAAGCTTCACATGACTATAGAGAATTGGATTCAGCATACTCCAGAAAAAGAAAGTCCATTGTTAATTTTGGAAGAACTAAGTCTAGATCTTCATCAGCTAAAGGAGTACTGAGTGGAACTACAGAAACACAGAGCCATGAAGGAATAGAGCAGCTTCACAATGACTTGGACTTGCAAGATGTCTGTGTTGATGCAAAATGTAAACCATCACCCACTGTTGCTACTCAACATACCGAAAGCAGAAACAGTCAGGCATTCAAGGATTTTATGGCAACTGGCTCATTAAGCAGTAAATCAGAAATAATTGAGGTGCTGCCTGTAAAAAGTTGTGAAGGGCAGCAGGACTCAGAGGGAGCACAGCTGCCAAGGAAAAGATCCCTGTCTCAGTCAGAAAATGGGGAGACAGAAGCTCAGACTTGTAAGAAGAAGTCTTTTGTGGACTTACTTGGAGATACCTCTATTCTCAGTGATCTCTTCAGAAATGATGGAAATGTACCTGCAGAATCACCAAGGAGATTCCCTTCAGGGCAAGTAGAAAAAACAAAGGAGAGACCAAAAGATTTCTGGGACATGCTGAATGAGCAGAATGAGGAGAGCCTCAGGAAGCTCACTGACATAGCAGTCATAGAGAAGCTATGTGAAAGACCAACTCATCCACCTGTGACAGAAGACAGAGAAGTTTATGAAAGTTCTCTCTGGAAAAAAAATGAAAGTTTTCTGTGGAAGAAATACAGTCCAGATTATTCAGATGAACCACCCACTGCTACATCTTGTAATGTAGTAAAATGAAAATTTTCTATATGAGTTGCACTATAATGACCATTAAAATATCCACAACTTCAGCAGTATACAGCAAAATGTGATACCTTCGTGAAAGTCAAAGCAAAGTGATGAATTCATTATTATATAAGTTTACATTTTATAGATGTGAATATATATGTAATTATGTAATGTGTGGTGCATATGTGTGTAATGGTACTTATGTACTACATATTGTAAACTGTAATGTATTTTAAATTAAATTTTTTTAGATGTTTTGAGTCTGCTTTCTCGAACTGATTATATTCCTAGACTCAGTAGCTGTACTGAGTCGTTTTTCCCCTTTGCTTACATTTGGACACTGTCAGTTATCTCTCTAGTATCTAATGATATTAACAAGATTTGACAATGATATTCCACGTATTTTCTGAGCTACTAGAGACTTAAGGACTTGATGAGGTAATCTAATGTGTCTGATAGCCTTTGATAGATTTTTTTTTTTTAACTTATTTTTTTCCCTGTGCTTTTACTGACTCTCTCTTTGAAGCTGTGGAGCTTCTAGTTTTCTTCAGTATCCCATGGTAGTGAGTTTCTCAGCCTGTTTCATATGAAGAATCACCAGTTTTTGATTGTTTACTCCTTTTCAGTGCAAGGCATTTCAGTGCATGTTAAATGGTGCTAGGTATTTAATCTTTCATTACACTTCTATATCCCATTTTTTATTTTGTAGACTTTTGTGTCTTTGTGAGATAATGTGGTCTGCATGATACGGTAGTGTTGCTTTCTAGGCAAGGAAAGAGGAGAGGGGAATAGTGTTTTTAAATAAAAAAATACATACACTGCTTCCTAGTGATTTTGAGGGAGAATCTGATGCCATTCACTAATGCAGACTGTCAACTCCATTTATTTCATACAGTTGAGTATCTGATACGAAAAAAAAATTATAGTGGGAAAACTGGTATTTCTTGCTCAGCTTAAGAAATGAAACGTTTCACTTTGTGAGCATTGTGTTCTGAAAAAAATTTAAACACAGTATTCAATTGTATGTCCACTTAGAAAATATCATGCAATTGCACGTGCAGATTGCTGATTGATTATTTTTTCTTTAATTATTTGAACCATGAATGTTTAGTAAGAGCAGTTTTGTGGGCATTTGTGCGACTGCTTTTTGGTTTTTTTTAGCTGGGTGCACATACTCAAAATCACAATGAGGTAACTTTTTGAGGAAATTAACTAGAGTCTTCCATTGAATTAGTCTGCCATTAACACTGGATATTGCTGTTCAGTGTATTGCAGCCTCAGTTCAGCTTCTGCTGATAGTCAAAATCTCTGTCAGTCATACTATGTTTGCGTAATTGTAATTATAGCTGTGATACATCAGTGTGCTCCAATATGATATTTAGTTGTTTGTGCAGCAGGAACAACATAAATGTGAGGAAATACTTCTTTACTGTGAGGGTGACAGAGCACTGGCACAGGCCGCCCAGGGAGGTTGTGGAGTCTCCTGCTCTGGAGACATTCAAAACCCGCCTGGATGCGTTCCTGTGTGACCTACTGTAGGTGATCCTGCTCTGGCAGGGGGGCTGGACTAGATGTTCTTCTGAGGTCCCTTGCAATGCCTGCTCTTCTGTGATTGTACTTGGGACACTTCACCAAGGGTTTTGCTTACCATGTTTGAAGTACGCCAATTTAGACTAAACAGCAGTCTAGACCCATTCTGATAAGTCTGTGTCTTTCTTGTACCTGGATGCAGTACTGTAGATGAGTCTTACTAGAGCCAAGCAGAGGGAAGAATTACTCCTCAAAATTGCCACCTGGACAACTCGTAGTGTTCAATCACCCAGTTTCAAGTCAGGCTGTTCTCTCAAACCACTTCCTTATCTCATCAATGCAGATGACGAGTGATTCCAGGAATAAATGACCCAAGTATGCCGGTTGTGCACCCCATGCACCCCTTTGCCATTGAAAGCATAGAGAATCTGTGTTCCTTGAGGTACCTGACTGTTTAACTCCATTGCTCTTTAGGCCTGTTTATACGCAGTCTGTGCTTGACGAAAGAACTGGTACCAGTCTCTGCTTTATGCCACCTCTGCTGCCGAGGCAGATTTCTCTCTGTTGCACCAAGTTATTGTGTTTTCCTCTGTGGAGGCTTTGGCATGGCTGCTGCTGGGTGCGTGTTCTGGCTGATGTGTTTCAATCAAAGCAAATGTATTTTCACGTGTCTTCCATGTTTGACTTCATCCTCAACACCAGAATCAGAATGGGCTTGTTCATGATCATAGCACTTCTCACATCAAATTTGTTTACCATTATTTTGCACTCATAGCCTTCAGGGCAAATAGTTTTTATGTTGGGCTTTTTAAACGTTAGTTCTGCCCAACAGTTCACTAGTAGGGTTGCAGTCCCAAGCTTTCAGGGCAGAGATGTGTAAAACTGAAATCAGGTTCAGCCCTAACTCCTCTCTCTGATGCATGTATCAAATGCAAGCTTTATCAAATAGAATCCTAGTTAATGTTTTTTACCCAGTTGTCAATATATTCGGGCTGCACCCTGTTCATCTATTTCTGTAACAACACATTCATTCTTCCTCCTAAGATGGTGGGGAATGTGACCTCAGGATTCTATTGAGCGTTTTGGATAAAAAACATAGATAAATCTATACATCTCTGGGAACATCGTAAATGCTTTCCAAGGTGTACTCGGGGGACAAAGTAAAAGAAAAAGCTGCTAGATCTCATTTTTATTCCAATAGTTACTATACTACCAGTATTTCAGAATCACAGAATTGTCGAGGCTGGAAAAGACCTCTCGGATCATCAAGTTCAGCCCATGACTCAACACCACCACATTGGCCAGATCACGGCACTAAGTGCCACATCCAGCCTCTCCTTAAACACCTCCAGGGACGGTGACTCCACCACTTCCCTGGGCAGTGCATCCCAGTGCCTGAGCACCCTCTCCGTGAGGAAGGGCTTCCTGAGATCCAACCTGAACCTCCCCTGATGCAGTTTCAGGCCGTGCCCTCTTGTCCTGTCACTGGTTGCCCGGGAGAAGAGCCCGACCCCCACCTGACTACACCCTCCCTTCAGGCAGTTGCAGAGAATGAAAGGGAAGGGAGAGGTTCACTTTTGTCAGCTTTTGAGAATATGCAATACAGCATCTGTAGCATAAGGAATCTCTGCACACTGACAAGTTATCCTCTTACTCCTGAAATGCTGGCTATGATAAAATTTCCAAATGAGAACTATTCTTGACAGCTTGGAGGAGTGGTTATAAGGTTAGCATTGTCATAGCTCATTTGCCTGTCTGTCACGTTTCTCAGTGGTACAGGATCGTGTGACGTAGTACCTTATCATAGCAGATAACACAAAGAGGCCAGGGCTTCATGTTACTCTAGAAACGTTAGCCCTAATCTTTGATTTTTTTGTGTACTCTGAAATCTCAAATGTAATGCTGTGTTAGTATAGGGGTTTGCATTGATTGTACTGCAAAAATTTTTTTATGTGAAGGGTAAATGTTATGAAATTTTAAAACCTTGGACAGTGAAGCTGCATGGCAGCAGTCTGTGAATGGTGGTAGCTTTTGTGGTCTGGATGACTGCCCACTGGAAAATAAGCTTAAATTTGATCTGGAGCAGCTTCTACTTTAGGTCATGGGAAGCTGCTGAAGGCTTTGCTCTGTCTCTGTGTTAACCGTTATGCGCTTACTGTAAGTGGATGCTATCTAGAAACTTAATTGGGAAGTCTCACTTCACTGCCTGGAACAGGGACCTCAGTATTTAACATATATACTAGTAGTAACAGCCTTGATCTTTACAGGCAGCTAATGTTAAGTAAGATAAATGTGTTCACTAGCTGTTTTTCTCATCCTGAATCTATACTGTCAAAACTTTACCCAGTGATACTTAAGATACAAACTGAAATTTAGGATAGTCAGTTGGAGCAGCTTTTAAAAAAAAGCATCTCAACTAAGGAAATAAATAAACTGTTAATTATGGCTACAATTGAATTATAGTCTATGATTCTATGTACAGCTAAAGGAAGTTAACTTAAGAGAAGGATGATCTGCCTCCTCTTGTTGATGTTAATAAATAGGGCATAAATTAAGACTTTTTTTTGGTAGCATCAGTATTCATTTTCTTTACAGATTAATATTCTTCTGCTTAGAGAGGCAAACTGTTACTTTGCTAAAGAACAGAAGATTTGGTGGAATAAAGAATATAATCATCAATGTGTAAAAAAATCCACTATAAAGGGAGTAGTCCTTCCATGTCCACGGCAAAAAGAGAAGAGATAAGTGACGTAACCTGCACCAAAAATTGGTATTAGATAATAGGGAAACTCTGCAAAGGTAAATGTTGTATAATAGGTTGTGTAGTGCTAATACTGGATGTCGTCAAGAATAGGAGAAACAAATATCTCTTAAGTTACATAGATAAAACTAACCTTTGTTCAGGACAGAAGGGAGGGGCTGCTAACTTTTCAATCTGAAGGCTGGAAGGTGTTAAATATCAGCTGAAAACAACGAGGTTATTAAGGCATAAGAGAAGGGCTTCACCTAAGCACTACTGGTTTGTCAGCCATGGTCTGAATCAGTAGGTACTGTCAAGGGCAGAATGTGACTGAGTTAGGCAAGATTTCTCATTTTACTTCTTTGATAAGAGGCTCACTGCAGTGCATCTGTACAGGTAGATGGCTGAATGGCAGAGGTGATTCCAAAGAACAAAGCCGTTGTCATTTTCCTGAAGTAATCAGGAATTTGTGTTTCTCATCTATAAGGTGATGGTATGCATAAATCGGAAGCTGCATAGAAGTACATGTTTTATTCATGTGTATGCCAAGCAGACTTCTGGAAATACATTTGTTACCTGCAATTGAACTGAGCTGCAGGAAGATGTCTTAGAGTAAGATTTATGTCACTCTGTAGCTTCCTGTGCAAATTTAGTGTATCATACTAGGGAATGTCACCTAAACCGTAAATACTGCAATTTAGTGCCCTAGGGGTCTCTGTATAGAGTATTTGTCATGAAGATGCCTGTGTAATTTAAAAAAAAAAAATCTAAAGTTCAAATGGAAAAATTTGTCCTATATTTGAAGGTAAATATATGCCTTCAAATATTAAAGAGATAGGAGAAATATAAGGATATGCCTTATATTATAGGAAGTATGAGGATATGCCTTCAGGTATTAAAGAGATCTGTTTTGTCTTCTTGGAGATCTGTGATTAAGATTTTGTTTGGCTTTGAAAATGAAGGAGGCTTTGGAGGATGCTATGTTTAACATCATGGTAGGTTAGCGTTCGTACAGCTGCTGCGTGCAGGTTCCTGCATGGTTGCAGGGAGGGACAGGCTGCAGGGAAATGGTAATGGGCTCCTAGCTGAGGAAGTAGCTCTGTGGTGGTTATCATCTGATCCCAGTGTAAATCAGCCAGGAGGAGAAAGGTGTCATTCCTTTCAGCTGGAAACAGCTCACTAGGTTCCTTATTGCAATTTCCTTGTTCTTTCAGTGGAGTTCCTATAGGTCTGGCTCTGGGTCCCTGACCTAAAAAGGGGTGCCAGTAGTTTCCGTTGTCCACAATGGAGATTCTTGGATTGGGGGAAAGAAAAAAATGTATGTTGCCAGTGAAATAGCAGGAAAACTAACTCTACCTGAGCTGACATATGCCGGCTCTGTCAGGAACCTGTTTACAAAACTATCGCCCGAATGAGTTAAAAACACTGTGTGTGTCCTGGGTCTGGTGTAGTTTGGATCTTAGGAATGTTTTGCAGACTGGAGCTATGCTTATAATTACATTTGGGAGTAGCCATGTGGTACACCGATTTTGTATTTGGTCTGGGGGAGGGAGAATGAGTAATTTCACATAATGAATATGTTTGAGAAAGCCAGGGTGTGCATGCAAACATTTTGTGAACACATTAAGGCAGTTCGAAAGGATGTATTTGCACAGCTTTAGCAGGTCATGACTTCAAGCACTGAAAGGCAGACTGATGCCAGTGCCGTGACTTCAGCACAGTGAGTGAAAGCAGCGTTAATAGGAGGAAAAGGAAAATGGTAATAGCAAATCAGAGTATCAGTGGATACTTCAAATATGACGATACAGTTACTACATATGGAAAAGGTGGTTTAAGTTACTTGCTTAGGAATCTTAACAGCAGAAGGAGGAGAGAATTCATCTTCTTCCAAGGAAGCATTTAACTGCCTCTGCTGCTATATATTTTTCTGTTCCTGCAGTAGTGCCCTGCATATTTTATTCACCACATACTTTCCAGCTTCTGCAACAAATGAGGTAATATTCTTATGAAAAACCTCTCTCCTTGCATTTCCACATTCCATGATTCAGTGCATCTTGACTCAGTGCATCCTATAAAAAAAAGATAATGACTCTCTAAGTAGACTTGGTACCAGAATCTACCTTCCTGATTAAGGCACCCGAAAACTAGAGAATTGGCTTAAGGTAACTCCAGAGATTCAATTTCTGCTGTCTGAGCTGAATCTCTAGATGTGCAGGTGAGAGAGGTAGGCAGTGATTGAGAGCATTTAGGAGGTATGCCTCTTTTCCTGTAGATCATGTGAGGATCATAGGAAGATCCTTGTGATGCTAAATGAGTCTGTATCTCGTGTGATTCTGCCAACTAAATCTGAAAGAGAAGGAAGGTACATCTAAAGACTGGAGGGCTTCAGAGTTCATAGGATCGTAGATTCATAAAATATGCTGACTTGAAAGGAACCATCTAGTCCAAGCCCCCCCAGTGATCAGGGACATGTTTAACCAGATTGGCTTGCTCAGAGCCCCATCAAGCCTGACCTTGAGTATTTTCGGGGATGGGCTTCTACCACCTCTCTGGTCAACCTCTTCCAGTGTTTCAGCACCCTCATTGTAAAAAAATTTCTACCTTAGATCCAGTCTAAATATACTCTCTTTTAGTTTAAAACCATTTTCCCTTGTCCTATCGAAACAGGCCTTGCTGAAAAGATTGCTTCCATCTTTATTACAGGTTCCCTATAAGTATTGGAAAGCTGCTACAAGGTCTCCCTGAAGCCTTCTCTTCTCCAGGCTGAACAGCCCCAACTCTCTTAGCCTGTCCTTGTAGGAGAGGTGCTCAAGTCCCTGATCATTTTTCTGGTCCTCCTGTGAACCGGCTTTAACAGGTCCATGTCCTTGTGCTGGGCGCTCCAGAGCTGGCGACAGTACTGCAGGGGGTATTGCCAGAGCAGAGTAGAGGGGCAGAATCACCTCTCTTGACCAGCTGTCCATGCTTCTTATTTGCTTGGCATCCTGATCTTTGCTTAGTTGGCATATAAAAAGATGAATTTCCTTTTTCAAAGACTAAGTGAAGATGGTGCTCTAAAATGAGAGAAATAAT
The DNA here is from genome assembly GCF_000703405.1 of Apaloderma vittatum. Taxonomy (NCBI): domain Eukaryota; kingdom Metazoa; phylum Chordata; class Aves; order Trogoniformes; family Trogonidae; genus Apaloderma; species Apaloderma vittatum. The sequence goes on along the minus strand of NW_009729742.1, from coordinate 9,755 downwards.
TGAGTGTGGGTATATTGTATATTTATGATACATGAGGATGGATTATCTCAATTGTTCTCTGAGTTTGCTTGAGCTGAGAGGATGGAATCGAGTGGTCAGAAGCTGACCCCATGTCCGTGTATCTATACACATTATGAATGAATTGAGATTGCACACACAACTTACACAACAAACTGGAGTACGAGCAGGCCTGCTGCGCTAAAGCGTTGTTTTCTGATGTGTTGCGCATGCAGCATAATTACATTAGAATTTACACCAATGTATTGTAACATGTTGCAATGGATGAACGTTGGAACGTGCACATCAGCATTCACAATCCCTAATGCTCTACCGATTAAAGACAATGGCAAAATGGTGGGGATAGCTCACATGCTAAACGAATACCAGCTCAACTCCAAATGAATCTGTGTTTTACTTCAACAGAACTGTTTATGCTAAAGGGATTTTCTTCCCCTATGGTCTGATATTAAGTCATTTCCATCAAGTGAATGCTCATGTAAACATGATCTCCTGTATCACTCTGAAAATCACTCTGTGCCAATTACTTTAAAAACAAATACCAGATGTCTGTTTATATTGTTTGAGGTAAATGCTCACAACCATTGGCAGCACTGGACTCTCCATGATTCAGGCAGTGATGGAAGTTCCAGCACAGTTTCTAGTTGTTCTAGTTTATAATTCAGTGGCAAGGAAAACAAATTCATGCTGAGGGTCTAATTGGGAATGTAATTTCAGTACCTCTGAGAAAGGCTATTTTCTTAAAACTTCTCTTCCATGCTTTGGTCTCTTCACCTCCACAGTAAGTCCAGATTTGAACTTTCCTTGGTCCTTCTATTGCAGATACCATGCTAGCATAGCTAGAGTAATTCAGGCTCCTCTGGCCTCTGTCTCTGCTCCTCAGTGTTTTGTAGTTGTGATTGCATATATTACTGTATTACAACACACTACTTCTACTTTAAGAGTGTTATATTTGGAGGGAATATCAAGGATTATCTCTCTTTAATTAAACGTTAAAATTCTGTTCTGCTTCTGACATGTCACTCTCTGCAGCAACTGACAAAACTAGAATCTAAGTTCCTTGCAATGGACATTATTACTTTACATTACTAATCATTAAAGGTAGATAATATATATTTACATGTATATGTTAAAGAGATAATATATATACTCCATATATTATATATTATACATAAATATTTATAGTATAAATTACAGTTGTAGATTAGCTATACAATACATGGACATATACATGGAGAAGAATAATGACTGTATGAAATACATATTTTAGACTTGTGGCAAACCAAACAATATATATATACTTTACCTACATACTTGGTACACTGTTGTTTGAACCTTGGAATGTAAAATAATGTTGTGGTTTAGAATATTGGACTTCAGAAAACCTTAGGTTGCTAAGAAAACACTGAAAAATCTTTACCTGCATCCGTAGCACATACCTGAGTTCAATGAATTCATGTCTGTTTCTTTGTAAGCTGCACACATGAACAAGGAAGAATAAATTAAATATGAGAATTCACTTGGCTCAGACTGTGGTATTTCTCTTGAAAAATTTCTGAATATTTATGAAGGGATTCTCTTAATAAATTACACTTCAGTGACAGAGATAGAAGTAGTAGGAAGGCACTAAAAGAGTGAAGTTGTACTTGCTATTGTTTATGTAATGGAAAGGTTAAAATCCTCAGTAATAACGAGGAAAACCGTTTAAAGCTGTGGGGTTTTAGAAATTTTCTGTTACCCTTTGGTTCAGGCACTCTACACACTAACATTCATGAATACCACTAAAAGGCGGAATATCCTAACTAGTGACCAAAAAAGCCAAAGACATGGAACCTGTGTGCACCTGAAGACCCTGATGTCCAGCATGTCAAGCTGTTCAGCCACCCTTAACCAAAGAAGAGTAAAAGTTTCAGTCTTTTTGCAATACTGCAGTGTTTTCTCTATGTGGTTAGGTATTTAAACCGTGGTGGTAGGTTCAATGTGATCACAGTTTTTCATCTGACGTGTGAAGTCGTAGCCTCTACCATGAGAAGAGACAGCTGTCTCCTGGTAGTCTTCATGATGTGTCTGGGGAAAAAAAATCATGGTAAGAAAGCAATTTTAGAAAGTTTAAGGGAGTTAAATAAATTAGAACAGGACATTTTTATTTTACTTTCCTCACCATGGAAATCCCAAGAGTCATCTTAATAGAAGACTTTGTGTTTAAGACTCAGAGCTAGCAATAAGACTTTCTGTGACTGAGTTACTATAGTTTAAGCATGTCACTGGTTTATCTTTTGTTGTTTCATTCCTTCAGAAGTGAAGAGTGGATGTTCTGAACTGCTGGGGAGCTGCAGTAAGTCTGTTCCTCCTGGTAGCAGGCCACCTCCGTTTTTAGCCTTGCAAGATTACAGGGTAACAGACATAAAGTCTGTGAGATGTGTCTGGCTTTACCTTGTGCTTTTGTTCAGACAGGGAACTGGGGATTAAGTGGAAAAGATTATAGTTACCCAGTAGCTTGGTTTGGATGAGTTGAGGCTGTAGCCACTGTGCGGCTGTGGCTTTTTTCCGCCGCCGAGGGGTTTGCCGCCGGGTGTGGCTTGGGGCTTCTCCCAGCCGCAGAGACTGCAGCTGATTTTGGGGTGCAAGCTGGAATTTCTTTGTTCTTGGCTTTGTGCTGGGACAGTCACAGGGAAAAACTACAAATCTGAAAGGGAAAGAAATTAGGTGATCTTTCCGGAAATGTGGTGTCCTCTGCAGAAAAGAACAATGATGTCCTTAGGAAAAAGTATCAGTAAGCATACAGTTGAAGACCACACTGTAATGCATTTACACCGTTTCCCTGACCATTTGTAATGCTTTCATTTTCTAAATTTTGAGTGTTTTTTACAGCTTTTGTATTTCTAGTACAGTTTTGACAACGTGCTTTTAAAAACTGTCAAATAAAAAGGGGAATTCTATTACTCGGAAGTATTTGATTCTCACACGGATTGTCATCAACATTTAGAATCACAATTTGCCTTAGTTGACTGGTTGGAGTGGCTAATAGCAGGAAGCAGTAGGTTACAGTCTCTTCTGTGGACTGGCCAGTTGGGGGAAGAAAGGATATAGTTGCTAGTACATGTCACAGAAGCTGGTTGAAAACAAGAGTGCTGCATTTGTGAATTCTTGGTTCTGTTCTACAGTCTGGGGACAGTGTTTGTGCATTTCACACAGTGGATCATTATGCCCTGACTACTGCATCAGCGTCTTGGAGTCTGCTCTGCTTTTCCATCCTTTTCTTGTTACCCCTAGCTCTTCAGCTTTTTTCCAAGCCTGGGCACCATCAACAGGTATTGATGGTGCAATGGGCAGAACGTCTCAGGTCTCAGTTCCGGTGCCACAGCACGTCCTAGGGGCCAGGGCGAGAAACTGTATGCAAAATTCCAAACTGCCCCATAGATCTTTTTGTAACTGAGAGGATACTCAGTTCATCTGTGGGAAGGATGTGCGTGCAGGCTGGTGATGAATGTGTAGGAGGTATGTGAGGTCCAGGTCATCTTCTCTTTCAGTGCAGTTTTCAGAAAATAATAGTGCTAGTCTCTTACGTGGAGCATGGATAAAACACAGTTTTCAAAACCAAAATTTCGCCAAAATCTGGCAATTGTTCAGTATGCTAGTACTGGACATGACCCTGACAGTTTGATCCCTTACAGTAAGGTAACCCCTTTTGTCACCCCCCTAGTATCTCTCGCAAAGCATGAAGATGAAACAGATTCTTAGTGAAATGGCTGTAAGAAAAACAGGGGGAAAGGCAGATTGCTCCCCTTTAACCCTATATTCAGAGCAGCTGTTGTACTATTTTAGTTGAAACTTACCAGAAAAATTCATCTTGACACAGACACTCAGCATGGAAAATTTCAGCTTGAGCACTTAGAGTTTGGCAAAGTTATAAACAACTGAATGCAGAGTCCTATAATGGAGGGTGTTAAGCAAGCTTAACTATTGCTGGAAGTAATAGCAGTGCATGTAATACAAGTATAGATATGCATTTCTATGCATAAGTAGATACAGAAGATCCAGGATGTTAGGGTAGATATCAATGACTCAGTTGTCTGGTATTGCTGATCGGATGCAAAGCAGTGAATGAGGCACAGAAGTCAGCCTGAGAGCTCCCGTGCTTGTTCACTGTAAGCTCTGCAGGGGCAGTTCAGCAAAGGCGCTATGATCGTCAGGCAGGAGAGCTCCTTACCTGTTGAATGCAAGGAAGCTGCTTGGTTTAGACCAGCAAAGAACAAATACTTGAGGGGTGAGCAGGGGACTGGCTAATGTCTCCGTGTTTACGTGCACTCACTTGCTCCAAGGCTGTGGAGAATTAAGCTCTGGAGGTGATGTTGGAGCGATGGGGTAACAGCTTGTGGAAAAGCTTGCCCTGTGCCTATTCTGTGTGTAGTTTGTTCTCACAAGCCATGCAACATAGTTCCTATGCTTGAGAGAGGAAAAGATGAGAGGGGTTTTTTATGTGCAATAAACTTATCTGTCTGCTTTATTTCTCTAGATTATAATGGAGAAAAGTATTGGAAACTTGGTGATTTTGGCTTAACTAAACAAGGAATGACAGAACCAACAGTGTTCTTTAGGGAAATTGTGGGGCTGGCTCTTCCTCATCTCCCTGTGCAGTAAAAATAGCTTTAATAAGTTTGCATCAGCAGTTTCTCCGCTTGAAAACTGTGTTTAGATGGCATAGGCTTTCTGCTATTTCTCTTTGGCGTGGTATTCACATACTGTAGTAATCCATTTTTTCACCAGCTTGTTGCTAATAACGAGCCACCTAAGCTCTGCTCTTAGCTGTAGAAGAATGCGTAAAGGATTTAGGGATGTCAGTCATCATCTTGTTTTTTAGCAGGAGTGTGTGTATGTGTGTGTGGGGACGAGGGGAAGAGAGCCCAAGCTGGAGTTCAGAAATTACACTCTGTGTGTGGTCTGAGGTTATTTCTCATTTCATGAAATGCACGCTTCATTCCTGGCTCAGGCAAAACTTGCACGTCACTGAATAAGTCCCTTATCCAGTTTCCAAAACACTGAGGAGATTTGAAAGGGCTCTGTGGGTGGACTGCTACTATCAGCAAAAGCAAATAAGCTAACCTATTTAGCCAAGCATTTTTTAATACTTAAACAGAATAACCTTCAGCAACACTTGAACAGTTGTGGCCAGCCAAGGGAAGAGAAGAAAAAAAAAAGGCAGAAGTTTAAGCAGTCACACCTTAATTAACATTAGAGGCTGGGTTATAGCTCTTGGCGTGTGAAGGTGCTGTCTGACCAGTGCAGGGAGAGCACTGGGGAATCATTAAATGAGCTGCCTGCGCTGCTAGGAGCCCCCTGTGGTGTGCTGGTCATAGTTGATTCAGCGTTTCACCTTCCTTTAATCAAATGTGGTTCAAACTCATTATAGTCACACCACAGTACCACCACCACCTTCCCTTCCCCCCCCCCCCCCCAAAAAAAAAACCCTCCCCCCCCCACCCCCCCCAAAAAAAAAAGTGAATCCAAAGACTCCTTGTATCAAGCTGTTTTGGTGGCCAGCATAAGTAAGTAAGTGCTTCTACCCTGGAAAACCTTGGGGGTCCAGCAGTAAAGCACTGTAGCAAATGCCAGCTCTGTGCTAAATCTCAGCATCCAAAGTAATTTATGATTTGTTTCATGGCAAAAAAAAACCCCAAACCGAAAAAACAACAAGAAAACAAAACCAAACCAAAACAGAAACAACCAAAAAAAATATTCCAGAATGCAGTCAGGATGCTAATGAACCAACCCAGCAACTGCTGGTGAAACCTAAAGGATAGGACAGTACCAGAAAACGTTATGAAATATTATTATTCATCTAACTGGAAATTATTTGGCCAGAACAGGGTTGAGCACTCCAGATTCTATTCTGAATTCCATATTCAGTGATCAGAATATCACTGACCTTGATAAATTTACTCCAAACTAGCAATGCAGCCAACAACCTAACTGTCGGATCCATGTATTTGCAGGATTATCTTCAATATTGTTCTAATGCTCAACAGCTATAGGTGGAAGAATCTCTTTCAAAGTCGATCTTGGAGCCCGAGAGATCAGGATCTGTGAACGCCCAGGAAAGGTGAAGCACGGGAACATGATTTGGTTAAGGCATGCTGTGACAGGTATAAAGCAACCCTGGGTAGCACAGGATGGGCCCACAACTCTCAGAGGTCTTAGCAGGGTGCAAGGCTAAAGACCTTTTCCCGAGAAGGGTTCCTGCATCACTGTGGCGTGAGAGAGGAAATCATCAAGTTGTGGATGGAGAATTTTGCTGAGACCTTTGTGACCCAGAACACAGCTTTGAATACTTCTCACCTGCCAGTGCCAATGTTAAAATACGTCCCAAGGATCTCGCATTCTAAATAAACAGCAGAGAAATTAATGTTGTTAAGAAGCTGTTGACTCATAAGGAAGAAGGAAGAGGCATTTGATGTTTTTGACTCTTTTGTGACATTAGCAATTCTCACTTGTCTAGTGCAATTAAGGTGTAATTAAAAGTTAAGAGTAAACAGATCTGGACAGCAGCACAATTTAGCTGTTATTGGATAGCAGCAGTTGATGTTGAAGTTCTCCACATTTTCACCATCTCCAAAGCTGAAATTTGTCTTGTGTTGTTGTTTATTTAGTCTGACTAGTTCTGGACAGGGTGTTAGCCCCTCATTCATTTGTGCTTAATGCACAGCAGCAAGTCCAGCTGCTGAATATGGGGCTTTTCTCGGCAGCTATCTGCATTAGTGTCTGGCTACTAAGACCAAGCTGTGCTGCCAAACCTCCATGACACTGCCTAGACAAGGCTTTCCCAGAGCTGGATGAGCCTAGGAAAGAAAACACCAAAACCCTCATAAAGAAATTGATGCCAGTTTCAAATACCGTGCTGTAAAGTGCTTCTGCTTGTGAAGCTAGCAATCAGAAAACCTCTGCCTGGAAGAAGACCCTGAACCAACGCCTGTTGTAGGACCTGACGCTGAGTTCTTGGTGGTAAATGACCGCATTACTCTTCGGGGACCATGGGTGTCAAAGAAAAGATACATGTGAGAAAAGTCACTAGCTGAAAGCAGGGGCATATTTTGAACACTAGAGGTAGTTTAGTAGCCCAAGCCTGTTTCTGATTAAAATAAGAGTCCTTCACATGAATGGAATGTAAACCACATACCAATTATTGGAATCCCATAAAGGAAACTCCCTTTTCCGTCTGTCTATCCATGCATCCGCCCACCCACACATGTACGGTGTCTCAGAAATATCCCTATGTGGAAACGATGGAAAAATTCAGTGCTCGCTTCCTTTTTCCTTACCTCCCAGGTGCTGGATGACAACTGAAGAGATGAAATTGCAGTGAAGCCGCTTAAACACTTATCAAAGAAATGGACCTGCTAATTAAAAGGATAATATTTCTTGGCACCAAGACAAAACACACAAAGCTGAATCTTGAGCCCTTCCTCAAGCAAACTTCTGTGGGAATGTGTCTGTGTGAGGGCTGCAGAAACAAGCTTCAGAGTAAGACTCACTCGAAATGAAAGCATTAGATCAACACACTCATTAGAAAAAAATACTAAGGCATGTGTATACCTGTTTCATTTGCCAAATCTATTGTTGCTTTGCGTTCCAGGTGCACTTTTTATCAAAGATTTTCCATCTAGTTGATTAGTAATTAATGTTCCCATCACTTCTATGAGGCAGGAGGTGTTTCTCCCAGGTCGGCTGTGCGTTGAAAGTATTACAGTAGCAAGACTGGTAAAAAGCAAGACACAAAGTTCAGAGACAGCAAATCAGTGCTGGCGCATGGCGGAGTCCCATTCCTAGCTCTGACCACGATACACAGTTTCTCCTAAGTGTGCACTAATCTGAAACACACTGCTTAAATGAACAGATATTCCCTATATGAATGAAGACAATATATCTGTTTTGATGAGCAGTTTCTGCTTCTAACATCCATGACACCACATAAGGAATTTAGATCCATAATAAAGGTAGTATTATGGCATGCTCTTCCATTCCCATGATACTTGCAGAACAGTTCAGTCTCAATGCAAAAGGCAGCCTTTGGACAGCTGGAAAAAGTTTTGAATTTTAATAATTTGGGTAAGAGTTGGGTCTACTGTGGTATTATGTTTTTGATACTCTGCTGGCCTCTAGAGGGATAGTTTATGCACAGGCTGAAGCAGTAACCTAGGGATTTTAAGCATTACTGCCTGCTCTACGATCCTCTTGCCAAGGTAGTTCTTTTCTATGTTGCAAGGCCTGTAAGTAGTAAGGCTTTGTAGTTCTTTGGAAACACTTCTTTTTCACTTCCATGATTTTCCTTCTCTCTGGGCAATAGATGTAAAGTATGTTTCTCATGCTCAAATAAATACTGGTAGACGATCCTAGCAATAAACACCTCTCAACAGCTAAAGTGAGGAGCTTTAAGGAAAATGTGACAGAGAAGTGAATGAGAGAGAGAAATGCAGAAATGAGAACACAGCATTTTATGAGTAAGATTTATCCGTATTTTAAAAGCTCCTAAATGCTGAGAATTTGTCTAATGAATCCTATCATGTTCACTGAAAAGCATAACTACATTGTGAAAAAAACTACATAAAATCATATCCTTAAATCCCTGAAAGACAACACATCTTTCTTGGCTTTTTCTGCCTTCTGTTTCTCTTTTCACTGCAAGGATTTGCTGTATTTTCTGTATATTTTGCAGACTCCACCTTTATTTTTTTCTGGATACGTGTATTAAATCTGAGAAAAGCACTGAACAAAAAGGCTGACAATTTGCTGCAGAGGGTAAATAACGACCTGTAAGTAGTAACTGCCTTCAGTTAATGTTGTGACTTTGTTCACTATTAAGTGCATGTATTATTAATGCTTAGAGTGTACCTTTCTGTAACCTCAGAGTGTAGCAGGCATCTTGGTACATCTGTGTGAAGGCCTGAGTTATTTTTCCAAAGTGATCTATACCCTTCATCCAGCACCCTTCAACAGCACACATCCTCCAGGTCTTCAGCTCCATCCTGTCTCTTTGCCTCCATTCCTGATGGCCAGATCTCTCACAACTGAAATGTATCCTGCCTCCTCAGGATCTATTATCACCCTATTGGCAGTTCTCCACTTAGACTGAGGTCAGCCTGCTGGACCCCAACTCAAACTAATTTTTAATTTTTCTGTGCCTAATGATATGATAATTATAGAATACTCGTATTAGCTTTTTCTTGTCTCTTTGAGGTGAATATCAGGAGCTTTCAGTGTAGGGAGGAGCCTCCTCTAGAGACCATCCTGATGTGAAATGCTATTTCAATGTCTAAATTGACATACTTATTAACCAGTTTCTCCCACAAAGTCCTGTGCATAGTTTAAACATGTATGACAAATATTACTGGGTGCAGCAAAATGCCAAGTAAGGCTTCTGCTTTGGGATACACATCTGTCATGGGATTTGCTTCTGTTGAGACTTATTCTAGTAAAATGCTGAAGGAAACAGAATGCTGTAATAATCAAGGTCTAAGGCTGCTATCTACAGAAAAAAAATTGTTTTAACTTTAGGGGAGCTCAGCTTCCAGTCTTCTGAGGAAAAACAATAGAACCCATCCCACTCCAGTGTGACTTTCTCCCATGGAAAGATTTTGCAGAATCACAGAATTGTTGAGGCTGGAAGAGACCTCTGAGATCATCAAGTCCACCCTGTGATTCAATATCATCACATTGGCACTAAGTGCCACATCCAGCCTCTC